>NW_016690222.1:5725014-5803904 GCF_001604755.1 Lepidothrix coronata
CTGCCTTTGAAAACCTCCTCTCCCAGCTTTCTTTTGCAGTTCAATTTGAGAAAAAGATGAGTTTAACTGTTAATATTCAGCAGGCTTCTGAAGTTTGATCCTTAACTCAGTTTCTTACTACCCTTCTTTGCTACCATCCTTCTTTTTCTCCACCCTGCCCTTGGCTGCAGAGTGATTCTTGACTGAGGAAAAGGTGAGGAAAGACATAAGGTGACTAGGTAGAAGGATGGAGGGCCTGGCTTCAAGTCCTTGCTTTGCTGCAGAATTTCTGTTTGGTCTTGAGTAAGACAGACTTGCTGCAGTTTGATTTCTGTCCTACAAAGCTGAGGACCGGCATGTCTGCAACTCCATGGAGAGTTGCAAGTTGTGGTAACCACATCAGAGAAGATGAGTTACATAGGTTGTGCACGATGAGGGATTGGGTCAGTATCTCAGCTGTGTTGCATTTCCCAGGAGATAGGAACTGAGAAGTTGTTCATTCCCCAGCCAGGCTGCTTTTCTGGAGCAAGTCCAGCTTGTCCTCCCTTCTCTTCTCTTATTGAGCAGTGTTCCAGAACCTTAGCTGCCCAAAACATATTTCTGTTTGTCTTAAAACATTAAAAAGTAACTTTCTGAACAGGGATAAAGTCCCTCGGAACCCCTTCTGACCTCTGATTATTACAGCCTGAAGAAATAACTTATTTTTAAAGAAGAAAGGTTCATGACTCTTCTCAGGTCTTGCAAAGATTTGGCTGGAGAAAGAGAAAACTCATTCAGAGAGATAGGTTGTAAAGAAGTTGACTTTTCCGTGTACAAGGTATCACAGTTCATTATGGGACAGGTTCTTCTACTGCTGTCAGTGTTTGCTAATAGCAGGTTCAGAAAAATCGGCAGCACTGGATGTTAATGTTAGATACCAAAAAAGAGAAAAGGAAAAAGAAAGAGTTGGGGGAAAGAGGGGGAGCACCACCATTAAGTGTGAGCTAACACTAGATTGTTCTTCATCTCTTCTTCATGCATGTGTAGCATCCCTGCTTGGCCTTGTCTGGACTGTAGTTACTTATTTGGTTAGTGGGTTTTTGCAGGGTGTTCCTGAACTGCTGAATATTTGTGTTCATCAGCTTGCATAATTTCCTCTTACTTATCTTAGAGCAATCTTTGTCTGAGGGGAAAAGAATGTATATCTTATGTGGGAACTTTATTATACAGCTGATAAAAGCAGCTGTTTGAATCCTGCTGTTCAGTCTTTACTTCATTTCAAATGGGACAATTAAATTTGTGAGTTTAGCTCAAGGATATACAACAAGGGTAATCCAACGTCTTTATATAGCCTTAAATTTGTGTCATAAAGAACTGCAAAAAAGGCATCCAAACACAACATTGAAAGTTAGATGGCAATTTATGTCTACAGTGTAATCTGGCAGTCATTTCCCTGGCCTGCAACAGGTTTGGAAGTGCTGTGCTGTTGTTTGTATACTCTAGAAAGAAAGAGATCCTCATGAACATATATACATGCTGTGTTAAATGTACCTTCTGTATCTCAGAATTTCTGTTTGCTTGTGTCACCGTAGGCCTACAGTATCCCTGACATAAAAATGAAGGGAGACGCTAATGCTTTAACTATAATAATCTGTGTTCCCACTTGCAGCCATACCACTTTTTCAGCATTAGATGTCTGGTGATGGGAGAGACAAACCATAGCTTTTTAACAGTACATAGATTGTGCTAGCTGTCCACTCTGATCCTTGGACAGAGTAATTGACAGGGTGATAGAGAATGCTTAGCGAGTGGGAACTGCTGGGTCCAGTGCCTTTTCTTATCCAGGATTTGGCCATCTTTTCCCTCCCCAGGTTAGTGAGTAGTTCAGCAGGGATAGGGTTGGACACCCACCTCTGTTTTCCCTTAAAAGCCTGGCTCTGGTTAACAGTCCTTTTCATTTTTCTTTTATTCCTACTCTGCATATAATCTTTTTCTTCAGAAATAGTTCATTCCTCTTGTTTCTTTCTAGGCGCAAAGCAAACCAGTGCTGTGCATTTTCAGACCACTGGTGGATCTTTGTTGCTTTTTGTGAGGAGGAATCCCAGGGTGGCCCAGCCATACCGGGACCCCATTCTAACAGGCACTATAGTTCAGAGAAGGGCAACGAAGCTGGTGAAGGGTTTAGAGCACAAGTCTTATGAGGAGCAACTGAGAGAGCTGTTTTATTTAGCCTGGAGAAGAGGAGGCTCAGGAGTGATTTTATTACTCTCTACAGCTACCTGAAAGGAGGTTGTGACCAGGTGGGGGTCAGCCTCTTCTCCCAGGCAACCAGCAAGAGAACAAGAGGACACAGTCTTAAGCTGCACCAGGGGAGGTTTATTTTGGACATTAGGAAGAATTTCTTCACAGAAAGGGTGATTAGACATTGGATTGGACTGCCCAGGGAGGTGATGGATTCACCATCCCTGGAGGTGTTTAAGGACAGACTGGATGTGGCACTTAGTGCCATGGTCTAGTTGACATGGTGGTGTTCAGTCAAAGGCTGGACTCAATGATCGATCGCAGAGGCCTTTTCCAACCTCATTGATTCTGCAATTGAAATTTGCATCAAGCTTGGGCTGCTTTTGCAATCGTAGCTGTTTAGGGGGAAATGCACACAGTATAGTCAGTACTTTGTAGGATTTCATCAGTGATGGAGCTTGATTGCTTGGTCCTGATTGTCGGGCTAAACAGGGATATTGGGGACGTTTTGTTCAAAACTTCCTTTGTTAAATTAAAAACAACCAAAACAAACAAACAAACAAAACCCCTCAAACAACACATGGTATTTCTACAGCCATACTGGGTATAAATAACTGACTTCGGGCCACTGCTGTGTTTTCTTGCAAGTTTTATCCAAGCATGACCCCTTCGGAAACGACTAGGTATGGTCAATGTGCTGCACCTATGCCTTTGGGCCCGAGCTTATCCAGCGGCGGCTGCCTGGGAAGGCCCCTCCCGGGCCGCGGCTGGGCCGCCGTCGGCGGCTGCGCGAGCGCGGGCTGCCACCCAGCGGCCACCGGCGGGGCCGCCGCCGCCACCACGGAGCCCGCGACGGGGCCGCCGCTGGCCCAGGTGCCTGCCCGGGGCCGGCGCCGCTGGGTTGAACTCAGCGGGGCCGGGGGCTTTCGTACCGCTTCGTACGCAGCGTGTCACGTTCATAAAAACAAAGAAACAAGTAGATAAATAACCCCCAGCAGAGCCCAGTCTGGCTGCAACCCCCCCGCCCAGCCTGTCCCCGGACGCTCTAAGTGCTTGGGTTGGGCACGGCCCCTGCGGCAGCAGCGCTGGGGGGTCTGTGCGGAGGGCATTGGGGGGTCCTCTCCGGGCTGCCCACCCTGTGTGGGTTCTTTCGGGAGCTCCCGCATCATCGGTAACAAGTGGGGAGCCGGCTTTGCTATTTGCTTTTGTATTTCAAACGAAGCAAACGTTTGCAGAACGAATACTCTGTGTCCACTGGAAAAAGTCCAAACAGTCAAACTCTAACAAAATGGAAGAAAAAGGATGAAAACCGCAGGGCAACCTAAACAGGCCAAAACGTGGTTTGCTTATGTGCAAAGTACAACATCACAACTTAAACATGATATGAAGAGCTGGTATTTTGTCCTGATTTAATAATCATAATTTTACTTGCAATTTGCTTTTTCAAAAAAAATTGAAATGCCTCTGATCAGGATGATAATGTGACAGACAATTTAGCCGTTCAAGATGTTCTTTGAAAGTATCTGGTGTCTAGCAATTGATATGCAGTTATGCTTTTGTCTTTTTTCGAGGCCTAGATTTGAAATTACAGATTTATTAGCCATTTACAGTTACTTAATATAAAAAAATCATTACTGTAATGTTGCTAGCATTTGCACTGTATTTTGGTATTAATCATTGCAAGATCACTAGTTTGTAGCACAGAAAATTTGTTTCGTTGTGTGCTTTCCCACTATGCCACACCACCTGAGCACACTGGAAGAGAGAGGAAAACTTGAGGTGTTTATAACATTCTGCACAGATCTGGACAAAAATAGATGAGGCAATTAAGTACACTGTGTTTTATGATAGAGAGTTGTGGATATAAACAAAATGCTTAGGGATTCTGTTGGTGCTAAGAGATTTTGATTTCCCCATCGCTAATAGCACATATGTAAAAAAAACCCAAACCAGTTTTATTTACCTGATTACATTTTTTAGTTTTTAGACATGAAACTTTGTGTCCCTTCTCTGTGATCCTGAGTGCTTAAAACATCATGATATTCTTAGTGAAAACTGAACTTCTTATAAATAACATGATTCTAAGAACTGAAGCTTAAAAATGAAAGCTCTGCTTACATACCTTTGAGAAAGCACAAAATTATGAATGTTATATTATTTAAATTATAGCATTATTGTTTGTGGGGCTTGTGTGTCATTTTTAGTTATCTATGGATATATGGATAGCATATATAGATAAACAGGAATCAGACTTACCAAAAATACTGCTAAGTCTTGTTCTGTTAAAGCCAGATGCTGGGTAGGGTATGGGGATATAGCCACTGCTTTTGCCAAAGAGCCAGGTTGGGACTATATCAACATTTAGCCTTGGACCCTTTTTTCCCATCCACTATCAAACCTTGACTTAGCTTTCAAATAGTACTGACAAGGAGTTTGATAAATATCTTGCTGATTGTTTATATACTTTATATAATTCTGGCTTATTTTTGATAAGTAATCAGTCTTTGCTGCATCCTTGCTTGGACTATAAATGTTTTTCTCATGCTGCCAGGTTGCTATGTTAAGTTGAACACAAGGACTGGCTGCCATGGAGAAAATGAGAAAACGATGTTTAAATGTCTCTGTTTGCAAGTCTGAGGAGGAGAGAGGAAGAACATTGTTTACTATTGATAACTGGGGACTTTACATAAGAAAAATCAACTTCTTTTTATTTCCAGTCAAGATCTTTTGACTGAAAACTACTTTAGCTTCTAGGAATTAGGGTAGAAAAATCCAATAATTAGTAGCAGCCTCCTAATAGTGGGTAAGAAAGTTGTGTAGGAAACAAGCAACATGAACACCATAATTTACAGAGCTACTGGAAAGTTCAGAGTAAAATTACTTTTTCTTCTCTCTCTTTTTTGGTAAATGAACTGGTAACTTTTTCTAAAATCAGTATCAACCTTTTCTGCATTTTTTGAAAAAAAAACCCACATACTGCTCATGTGTGGGTAGGCGTGACTGAGCAAAGAGTGTCAGTGGTTTTCTGTCCTATCTTCTAGAACAGGCAAATTTAGGATAATGTTCTGTATAAGAAATTCATGTAAGCACAAACCTACTTTTCACAGAGATTGCTGGCATCATTCCAGCAGAGGTAGCAGAGCTGCATAATGGTTTTCTCTCCCCTCTCTGGAATGGCAGCACTCTGTGTACATTGTCTGAAACATATCCATCACAGTATATACTGTCAACAGTCTAAGTACACAAAACTTAGGTCAGATGAAAATAAGGCAGCTAGCAAACATCAAGTATTTTCAAAAGAAGTTTTTTTGTTCTGATTTGGTTTGGTTTGGTCTGGTCTTTACCTAAGCTTAAAATCGCTGTTGTCAGGCTGTCCAAGGTGATGAACTCTGCTAAGGAAGAAATACTGAACCACCTGCTTAGAAAGCAGCTAAAAATGCATTTTTTAAAATCAGTAAATATTTTATTGTGCCCTCCTTTGTTCAATGCAAACCCTTGCATTACTTGTATTAATGTCCAAGTTGTGTCTGTGCATGAGACATATGTGTACAGATAAATGTCTTGAGTTAGTCTGGCTGCAGATGGAGAGCAATGCCATCTGCTGCCTGTAACTCACAGCCCCAAAGACCGTAGATCTGATCCAGGGAAATGACTTTGTGTTCTTCTGCTTTCAATATTTCTTAAATGTTTCTTACACCTCACACAGGAGTTGATCTTGATGTCGCAGATTCATTTCAGCAATGAAAGGTTACCTGCTACTGCAAATTCTTACTCATACCACGAGTTTCTACTACAGAATCCATAAAAAGGAAAAGAACGGTGGGAACTCTTCCTGTCAGCATCCTGAATTCAAAAAGTAGTATTGCTCCTGCAAGGAGGGAGAAGGAGAGTTAAAAAAGCAGAAATAGTTAGAAAACTAAAAGCAGCACTTCCCCGCTCCTCCAATTTGGCAGAAGTATCTGGGAAAATGACAAAGTTTTAGTACTCATTGATGCTGAAGGCCTGTGTAGGGGTTCCTGGAAGGTGAACATACTGACCTCTGCTTTGAGTTACCAAACCTGACATGAGCTTTACCATCCTCATGTGGTATCCCAACCTCTCTGAAGACTCCATGCTCTTGCAGTGCTATAAATAAATGAACACAAGAACTGAAGAAAATTGAGTAAAGGGGTGATAAATTTTTTCCTAGCCAAATTTTGTCCTGATTTTGCAAATCTCTGTAGCGCAATCAAGAACAACTGGTAAAATTTAAGGTTCCCTTAGCACAGCTGTGTCCAGATTTACTATATAGTTTGCATTTGAAGTCACTGTTAGAGATACTGGAGACCTTTTTGTCCCATTTCCTCTTTATTTTATCAATCACCAGTGTCCTTTCTGTTGTATTCTTATATGCTTATAATTCCTCTAACACCTCAGATTTTGTGGTTAAAACTGTCACCATTTCTTGTAATAATTCTCAACTGTAAAACCGAATCCAGCATTAGAGGGTTTACATAGAGTTCAGAACTGTGTGATTTTATGATCAAAACTCTTGATATTTTGTCACCAAAGGGTGTCTTGGAATGTCAAAGGACATATGCACAGATAACAGCAGGGATTTATAGCAGCGTTGTGTTTGACCACTTACCTTTGTCACAAAGGTTCCAAAACAGTTATTTTCAAGGATCTTCTACTGTTACATAGTGAGCACACAATCATTTTTAATATCCAAGGTCTAGAATGACTGTTGCTTCTTATGCCCCACTACACTTTTAGCTCCTTTTTCATATTTTAGCTTGATGAGTCTGATTCAAATTCCATTGGCATTAATGAAGAACACTCATTGACTTCAATAATCTTTGAATTGCGTCTAGTCTCAACTACATTAACATAATCAAGTGAGAGGCAATTGTTATGGATGCATTATTTAGCACTGATTGGGGAGGTACTGTCAGCTCACAGTGTCAGCTGGTGTTAGATATTATTTTATAAGGACTTGATTATCAAATTAATATTGTCAGTTATGAGTCTTTCAGTTGTGCTTTCACTTCTTATTGTGCAATATTCTGTATTTATATTATAGTTCCCCTAAAACATACATTGGAAGGGTTCAGCCGCTTTATATAGCTTCCAAACCTGTAATCTCTTCTTCCGTGCAGTGACATTTCTCACAAAGCAGAGTGAAGGCCTCACATTTCTCTCTACATCACATAGTGAGATGCATCCTGCATTGCTGCAGATAAGGCTTTGACCTGAGAGCACTGATTTGGGCATAAAGCTTAAGACAAAGAATATCAATCTACTGGTGGCACATCCCGGGATAACTCCATCTAGCCCTGTTCAGGGAGTGTGATCAGTAGTCACAAAATAGGCAGTTGCAAATAGGAAGCAAGATACTGGCAGGTTTACACACATATATGGTAAAGCTCATGTCCATCTCTTTATAATGACCATTTTAGATGTTACCCTGTCACTAGAGGATCTGCCTGTGCCCAGGATGTGCAGTAATGTGGGAGTTTAAATTTTTTAAAATCAGTTTTCAGCTTGACTGAGTCTAGAAATCCCATGGTGCCAGTTGCCACCAATTTAAAAGCCCTATTTGATCGCAATTTGAGTGAACAAGTTTAAAGGCCACAGTGGTATAAAACTATGAAACAGGATACTTTCTACAGTGATAATCTCGGTTTTGTTAATACCTATGGTGCAGTTAAAAGTAGTTTTGTTGAGTTTTCTCCAAAGACCTGCAGGGGACATAGAATTCTGCTGCAAGTCAGCTGCTCACCTTAAAGGAGCACATAATTTGGTTTTAGTGAAGTCCAAAATGATTAACTGTCATATTAACCAGTGTCAGCAGCTAGAAGAATTTCACTTTAGATCCTAACTTTCAGACTGATGGGCTTCTGTGCTGCTGTAAAGCTTCATCAGTCAATAGAAGTCAATCTGCAAACTTATTTCATGTTGTAAAAACCAGACCTCGCTCAGTAAATCAGATGTGAAATCTTCCTCTGCTTGTCTGGTTGGAGTGAAGATTCTGAAGAATAATGTGATTTAAATTTTGGGACAAAGAAACGTGTGTGTGTTGTATTGAGCTCAGTAGTATCACTGTCTTAATCACCCCCAGGATAAGGCAAGCCTGCAGTGTGACACCAGTAGGTAAAGAAGGCCCCTCACTGGGGTGAATTGCTGCACTTCCACAGCTCAGAGAGGAGAGACGGCTCCTTAGTATGTGACTGCAGTACCAAGGTCTGCTTCAGAAACAGGGCATGAGAGACAGAATATACTTGCACTTAATACGAGAACCAAATCTCAGAAATATTTCTCACAAATCAAAGCAGGTAAAGTGTGCTGATGCGCCAAGGAAAATTATTTGTATGAAATTCGTATAAGTACATGGTTTTAACATGTAGCTATTTACATAAGTATTGACATTAAAATATAAAGTTGGTACAGACAAAAGCCTGGAGCTAGATGATGGACATGTGAAAATATTCAAACCATGTTGGGGGGGGAGGGGATCAATATAAAAGAACTTCAGGAAGCGTACATAAAAGTGATTTCCTTTTCACCATTTTCTGGCTTACTGCAGAAAAATGTAATTGAAGTTCAACTGGTCTCTGAATTATTTAGCCTTCTGTTAAGGCAGTAGAGAAAGATCTTTGATAGATGTTTATTATGATTCTGATGAAAGATTTTATGTTGTCTAGCATGAGAATCAAGGGAGAAAAAAAAAATAGAGTTTTAAAGATGGTTTCTACTGTGTGCCATTTCACCTCTGTGGTTTTCCTTGCCATATCTATCCAGGGCTCCTGCTTATAGGATCCTGTAGCACACAGGCTGCCATCACTCACCCTTTGCTATTCTTTTTTACTCCTGCCCTCCAAATATTAGTTCAAAACTAAGAGTTTAGCGTTTTCATCACAGTTTTTCACCACAATATTTCTAACTGTGGAAATTATTTTCTAATTTTTTAAATAACTAATCTAAGATGAGGTAATTGTCCATGTAAACTAAATTTTATAACACAGTCCCAAATGCTTCTCAAAATAACATAACTAAGTAAAGTAATACTAGCATGGTAAAATAATGGATCTACAAAAATTCCATAGAGCTTACAGTGGAGACATATTTCCAACTCACTGGGTTTCATGTACATGGCTCAAAATAACAGCTAAAGTTTTGGAGACATTCTGTTTGTAACTGGAAGGTTCAGAGGGTTAAGAATCCTTTGCAATAGGACAAAGAGGCCAGAAGAATGATACTAATTTACCAAGTCGCAAGATTCAGAGTAAAGCAAGAAAAACACACATCCTGATAAGAAACGGTTTGCTAGTTTTTGCAAATCAAAAAGCTTTAAAAGTGCTAGTAATAGATTTATTGCTGAATGACATCCTTTGTAATTATTTATTTCTGGACAGATGCAGGATGATCTGCATCCTGTTTTATTTCATTTTGTTTGTGTAAGTAGAACACTGAAGTGATTAACTGGGAAAAAGTGCTGATTAAAGGTGCATCTAAATTTACCCCACATTGTTTGGGAATGACACAGACTCAGGAAATCTGAAATCAGATAATTGGATTGTAAATGTTGATCAGTGTGTTAAACAGGCCAAGTATATCTCAGGCCAAAGTGCGCAGTACTACTTTCTCACCCATTGAAAACCACCAGGTAGGTGTTTCATGCCCCAGCTGTGAGGTCGAACCATCCCCCAGGCAGGCTGGCCTGGCTACCTCCCATCACTGCAGCCCCAGCAGGGGGTGCTGGGACTCCCCCAGGAGCTACTCTCCGCCTCAGTGCATGTCCTTACCTAGTTTTGCCTGTCTGCTTCTCAGAGTTATGAGAAGAATCCACAAGGACAACAAGGGCGTCAGAGGAAGATGTTAAAGATAGAAGCTTGGAAGAAAACATGAGCTTTTTAATATTAAAACTTGTGGCTCTGGAGAACATTCATCTTGATTGTCTCAGCAGTTTCCAAGGCAGTAAAGGCTGCAGCACATGCAGAGCTCCCAGCTAATTAGGAAATGTCAGGTGGTGTAGAGTGCATACTGCCTCAGACCTCAAGGTGTCAGAAAAAGTAAAAGCTTGGAAAGAAAAAAAGATTATCCGATGAATCTGGTGGGGGCTTGATGGTCATGTAAAGGTCTGCAACAGCATTTATTTGCTTGCAGTGATATTTTTGGTCTGGAACTTGAAAGATTTTGAACCTTCACAAGGTTTACCTGTCAAGGCAGCTGACATAATCTTTAAAGACTGATGAAAAAATTGACACATCCTGCACTGGAGGCTCCCAACTATCAGGCTTATAGGTTGATACAGATTTCTCCTCTTTTCATTTTACATCCGAGATTTGTTACTAAACTACTCCGCCTCTCTTCCCAGATCACAAACAGCTCTGCATCTCTGTGGAAAAAAAAGACACAGCATTTAGATTGCCCCTGGATCTTGCTATCCCCATTTCTCAGGAAATGCTATGCAAATTCTTCTGTGCTTTTCTTGGCACTTGGAGGAGGGGAGTGGTAATTGTTAAGGGTTGAAATTATAAATCTATTTAAATATGTTTTTTAATCATCTTCCTATTGAAGTAATTTTGTACATTAATCCAGTAAGGCATTGGGGCAGACTGTATGTTTTTAATATGTAGCTTATAACGAACTTTTTGATATCTATATACGTAGCAAGCAGGAATCCACAGTTACATTCAATACACAGAATGTAACTTCATACACCTTAGGGACTTAAACTTCAGAGACTTTTAAATACAAGTCTCTGGCTTGAAGCTATCTTTCTCTTGTCTGCACATAGCACCCAGTAAAAGTTTGTATCTGGCATGTAGTTTTTGAGGTGTGGCAGAGTTATAGATGGTAATATGAGTGGAAGTTTTACAAATGATTATGTTAGAGACATGTATGAATCCTTGAGTTCCTTTATTATATGCTGTGTGAGCATTCAGTTAGCTGAGGCATTCTTCACTTTTGAATCATAAGGCAAATGCCACTACCCAGCTTGCTTGCAAACTCGTTTGCTTAGAAGCCTCATTGCATCAGCAAAAACAACAATGTGTGTTTAGAGTGCTCTGTGGAGCACAATGTTTCCTTTGCTGCGTTCAGTAATTTAAATGACTGGAGTGATACTTTTGACAAAGAAGAAATAATTTCATTGTTATGGATCATTTTTCCTGTGAAACTGAGTTTTGGAATAAAGTGATGGTGAGTAAACTATGTGAGTGGGTAAAGAGGGATTGTTTTTGTTCTGAGTTTTATTCAGCAGTTTCTGAAAACTAAGATGGAAGTGATTTTGGTATTCTGACTCAGGGTTGTATGTTTTTTATTAAGCAGAAAACATAATGTAACCATTATAGACAGTAACAGGAATGCTTGCTGTCGTGTTCTGTGGGGAAGTGGAATGTGATTTCTCTTTTAATATCGAGATACAAATCTGATTCACTGTTAGTTTATCTGGCTTCTTCTGAGAGGGAAACATGTCAGCTCATTAAATAAATGCATTTTGTCTAAGCAGCTGCTTTTAACATAAGTGTAACCTAGATTTTGAAAATAATGTGTGGTATTGCTATCTAGATATTTAAAGAGGTGAGTTTTTTACTTTAAAAAAATTAAGGAAAGATAAAATCAAAACCTAATTTTATTTCAGATTGGAGAAAAAGTTTTAAAAGTGACTAATTATGATAATTCTCTTTCTGGGAACTGTATTCTGCATGTTGTGTAAGTAGGATTTTTTTTTTTTCACCTTCTTTTTTCTTTTTTTTTTTTTCCTGTCAGAATGCAAATAATATTTCAATCATTGAATTACTTGTTTCATCCAAAGAGAGACTGTGGGTTTTTTGAGCCAAAGTTTTTCCCAAAAGAGCAGAAAGGTGAGACAAAATAATGCTGCCTAAGTGTAGGCAGGTACCCATAAGCATAGCTGCAGGTTAGGACAGGTAAACTTTATTGTGCCTTCTCTTGTTGTTGATGGTAATCAGGACATTCATATTATCCTGATGAAAAGGAAAAATCAGCTGAAAGGTTTCTAAAGTGACTTTAGGAACACTTCCTTTAGGGAGAAAGGCAGCCTGAGCTATCTGGTAAAGCTTATAATCAGTGTGTCTGGCTTATTGTCTCAGGCACTGCCACAAGCAGCCTTTGCTGAGTTTGAGGAAGCCAACGAAGTACAACAAAATTTTACTACACTTGCTTACAAAGTGAATTGGACTTTGTGTGCAAAATCTTTTGGTTTCCATATTCTTAAAATGTCAGTAATTTTTTCTTACTCTACTGGTGCATTTAGTCTTCGACAACACCCTTTCAGCTGTCTCTAGGTCTTTCCTCCATGGGCAGCACTGCAGTTGGGAGAGCATGATTAATATAAAACTTGTTCAAATTTGTGCAGGCTTATTCGTAGTTCCTTGTTTTAAAAAAGGCAACTAAAGTAACCATTTGGCTGTCCAACTGCTGAAAATTCGGGAGTACCTAAACAACATTCATATTAGAGCTGATCTTTTTCTATATACTTTAGTTAAAGTCTGAAGCTCTGAAGTTCTTCATTTTGCTATCTTATGTGTATGATTTGCACAAATGTCATTAGCTCATGACAACAGGTCTGCAAGTGGAAATGATTGTTCTGTTGAACCCTTAGGCCATGATAATGTAATCTGGTTGTAAACCAAGAGGTTTTTGGGTAAAGACAACCTCTGTGGTTGTCTGAATATAAAGATTGAGCAGGTTCCCATGTGTGGAAGTTGCCTTTGCAACTTAGTTATTTCAGGTGAGCTTCAGTCCGGAGACAGCTTTGGGAACGTGTCTCCATGATTTATTTGCTAAATGGCTTAAATATTTCCTAAAAAATAAAACTAGAACAGCAGCTCGGTTTGTTCTTATTTTGCAGCAATTTCTCCCAGAACAGTAGCACTTCCATCTTCAACTGACTCTTCTTCTCAAATGAGTTCTCTCTACCAAGAGCAGAGCCCTGCACTCAAAGTTGAGCTTTAGAAACACTACCTGAAGAAGATGCAATGAAAAAAACTTTTGTCTGTGGGACTTCCTATCTCTTGAAATCAAAAAATGGCGTTATTGTTGTGTGAACACTAATTTTAAGGAAGTATTTTAAAAGAAAGGTACCTGGAAATGTTGGTTGTAATTTCAAAATATAACAGCAAATGCATTGTGTTCATGTGGAAGAAATCAGTTGGTTGTCATGAAGAAGATATGCTGGTATTCACATTGTTAGTGAGGTTTGCAGTAACACTGCTGTGGTGAGCTGAGATTTGGAGGGGATTCTCAAGTTGCTCTGCAGAGCATCTGAGCACTGGAACCTGGTGAACTGGTTCCCTGTGTGTCTTGACTAGGGTGTTATCTAGCCAGCTCGGTGAGAGTGAGTCAGGATATCTGGGCCTTATTGGATCATTGGTCTGAGCCACATCCCCTCTCAAAGATAAAAAGGAGAAAACACTCTGAGGCATGCTTAATCCTTCAAAGGCAGTAGTGGACCTGGTCTCCTGATCCACAGGCATTTTGCTTCCGTTTTTGAGTTTTAGAAAAGAAACAGATGATAACCATAATGTGGCTCTTGATGTCAGATTAGCAAATGTAACAGTGGTAGAAAAGTGTTTATTTGTGTAGTCATTTTACATTGAAAACTGGGGAATGGGAGGGACGTCATTAGAGCAAAATGGCTGTTTGATGCAGGGCCATCCTGTACTGTGGAAAAATTGGGGGTTTTTTCTTTGGTTCTTGTTAGATACTGAGTTGCTGCCTCTATTTATATCTGTGGGTCAGGTCTGAACTGTGACTCACATCAAGGACGATGAATGTGGAAGGTCTCTTGACTTTGTGGCTGCTGGCAGTCTGAGGCCAGGCATCACTCTTGTGGGCTCAGGAGTGCCCTGCCATCCTTATCATCTTCTTCTTGTTCCATGTTCTGGAAATGCTGATTGTAGCCAGCTTCCCTTAGCAAGCAGAGGTCCCACCATTTTTGAGAGGCCAGCTCCTGCCTGCATACAGTCCATCAACATCTGAAATGTTTTACCCATCACCAACCAGGTAGAAAGTTCAAATTAACCTGTGTGAAGAAACTCCTGATGCATTTGCATGACACTGCACAGTGATGCTACCAGTAGTTAGCTGATAGCTAGCCAAAGATACACAAATATATTTTTCCACAGTAGTTGCATATAGACTGCCTTTTTTCTCCCTTCCTCCTAATTTTCATTCCCATTTTCGAATGCTATCTATATTTTGTGTCTCTTTCATCCCATCTGTCAATTTGCAAACACTGTATCTACTGCACACCTACATTTGCTTTTTGTCAAGGCATCCAAATTCTAAAAATCCAAACCAAATATTTACAGGTAATCTGCTGATCTGGAAGCCAACAACTTTTTTAGAATCAGGTTGAAGGCTATATGCTTCCCCAGAGAAAAGACATATATATTGATGTGTTTATGCTTTGCAATAATAATATTTGTCCATGTGAGAAAGTGTGAAGTTTTTTTCTCCTTCCACACCATATGGCTTATGACTATTTACAATCCAAACAGTAACAGCTGCTCCTGTATAAGAGAATCCATTCCTGTGAGCTGGAGATGCGCTGAGTAGGGAATGACAAAGTATATGTCCACAGATGTATTCCAAATATCCTCATTTACCACTCAACATCCTGTCTATTTTTCTACTCTTGGAAACCACTGGAACTTTTTTCTTATATGGTTAGCTGATGGGGAGACCACTGACAGCTTTGTTTTGGACTTTGGGAACAGATAGAGAAGCTATGTTCAATAATGACTATCCAAATGGGAGAAGGGAAGGATGTTTTGGTTGGGTTCTCAGCAAAATGAAAATGTGAATCATGCTCTTAAGCGTGATTTTTCAAAGAAAAAATCAGTTGACTCTCTCAATCAATAAATTAGAAGTTTCTAGTTGGAAGAATAAACCAGGTAGTCTCTAGGCCTTTAAAATGTGTGTCACTTCATGCCCTTCATTGATGGCATGCTTAAAGCTTGGAATTCCATTTTACGAAGATACATTTTGCATTTCTCAGCTAGTATCAGTCATTTTGGACTCCTATCAATAACCTGTTTGAGCCTCTTTTCTTCCTGCATTTTTCTGCTGACCATTTTGGTAATTCCTGAATTTTGTATCAGGCATTATAAGAAAACAGTTACCATTGTCATTCCTGTCAACAGCAGGAGGACAGTGTCCACATACTATACAACTGAGCTACATGCCTGGCCTTTACCTATAGTACTCTTATTGAAAATGGCATTTAAACAATGTCTGTGCCTGTCAGCAGGTTCTCTCATATTTGCACCAAGTTGCTCATGTACCTGCTCTTTCCCTATAGGTTAGACAATTGACACATTATATTTATTATGACTTATCTCACTAAAGCATGGTCCAGGGAGGATGAAACATTCAGGGGTGTATTCCCTGGGCTTATTCTTCCTGTCACACAATAATCTAACAATGCTCATTAGCAAAGAAGAATTGCAGGTTTCTTGCAATGTATGGTTTATCTGCCATGAAGCTTTGCTGGTAAATAAAACCCACTGGACTTCGTCCGACTTCAGAGTATATTGAAAGGTGGCTATGAATAGAAGTGATCACACTTTCTAGCAGCATTTGCTGTTACACTGGAGCCTTCTCATTGAAAAGCCTTAAAATTAAACTAGATTAATTCCCTGACAGCATATAATGATTTCTAACATTTGCATTTCATTTTTTTTAATGTATCTGTAGTTCTCCTGTGTCACTGGGAATTTTTCATGTGAAGGCTAGAGCTACCATAGAAACAAAAGGACTGAGAGGAACTTTCTGAGTCTTACTGGTAATTATGTTGGCAGTCCCAAACCTCACTGTTTTAGCAACCCTTTAATTTGGATACCCTTGTGGTCATCTCACAGAGGCATGTTTTTAACTCAAATAGTTTGTGCTTGGTGTGAGCAAGTCTCCATCTCAGACTCCACTTACTAAGGTCAACAGTCTCCTCTCCTCATGTATGATAGGTGCTCTGCTGCTGTGATTACACTGGCTGCTTACGATTTCTTTTTCGTGAAGTGAAAATGCAGTGCAGTGACCAGAAATGTTTTGAAGAATAGACCCCCACAAGAATGAATACACCCCTGTGACCACTGAGAACAACCTTTAGGGAACATCCTATCTGCCATTTCAGCATATGAATAAAGTGGAGCACCAGGTAGATACAGGTCAAATATCTTTATTCTAGGGCCCAAGCAATGCTGCTTATAGTTAATGCAAAATCTTTATAAATATAAGGGCTGTAATATGCCACCATGTAGTTGTGATTCCATAATTCATGTGCTGAGTCAGCTCATTCCCACGTGAAGAAAGGAGTTACTTGAGAACACGCTCCTTGGTGTGAATTTCATCTCACATGTCACAGATAAAATGGAATTATTTGTATGAAATATTTGTATGAAAAGGCATGAGTGCAGGCTTAATCTACATCAGTGCTACAAGAAAGAACTTCTAGCATATTTCTACCAGAAAAAAAAAATTATGATAGGTGCTGTCTTCTGCCCCATTTCTGCTTCACTAGAAGAGACAAATTACTTCAGCTTTCTTGGATCAATGCAGCTGTGCCCGGGTTAAACTTGGAACTTCATGGTGAGAAATCAATATAAACCAACTGACAACAAAAATGGCAGATGGGAAAAATTTCTCTGTATAAACTACAGCTATGCTTTGTCATGTCCTTTGCTTGCCAAAGCTGTTCTGTAAGCAGTAACAATGGGTTGCATAAACAAATTTAAGGGATTGATGGAATTTGATTTCATGCTTTGTTCTTGCTAGCTGTCTGCTGTATTAAGTAGAGAATCCATTTCAATACTAACAATGCAAAATTCTAGAAATAGCTGTGAGTTTTACTTCTAGGGTGCTGCTTAGGGATAGGTGGGCTTCTTGGTAACTTTGTGTTAGAGCAATCAGTGTCAAGAAATCACTTAGAGAATAAAATTGTTTTGCTGACCTGTGACATGATTCGATGCCTTCAATACCAGATATTGAAGCCTCTGCTCCTCCTCCAGTCCTGTTCTTGGGTTATACAACACTGAGATGAGAATTCGCTTTTGAAAGCTGTCTCTGCTTCCTATCAGGGAACCCATGAGCAGAGACTGAATTTACACCCATTTCTTTCTGCTGCCCCATGGCTTTAGAAACACTGTAGGAATCAATTGCAGAGGGTCTGTGCTTTACTATCAGCTTTGCAAGCCACTGAAATGAATCTCGTCTGCACAAAGCCAGCCTTGCATACTAAAATTGCTTAGCTTCGGGACTTCGTAGGTGTCTGTATTTTGGCTTCAGACCAGCAAGCTAGAATCTAAAAGAGTAATCTCCCAAATCCCATATGCTTGCTTTAGCATAGCAAGTTAGAGCAAGAAGCTGTGTTTGGACAGCATCCCAGTGAGATACCATGGAAAGTATGGAACCAGTTTATGACAGAAACCTGTACCCTGATGTGAATCCTGCCCTGGTGCTGCTGAAGCACACCTCTCAGAAGCCTCCTTCTGGAAGTTAGACTCATTGATTTGCCCGGAGACCTCTGCCAGGACCCAAGTGAGTGATGTGAATGCACTTAGCAATAACCTTGCAAAAGCACGTCCATTAGCATCGGGCAAACATCTCCAACAGTGACTGTTTGTATGGTTTTTAGCTGGCATGCCAGAAAAGGCTGAGCAAGGGATGAGGTAAGAGGCCATTTGGGGCGGTCTTCTCTGCATTCTACTCAAAAGCAAAGAGAGTCCTCTTCCCTCTATCTCCTGTCTGTAAGAGATCTTCTTTGCTGTGTTTCTGCAGGATTATGGTATGAGGGCTCGTTTTGTTGGAAAATACAAGGTAGGGAGAATAAGACAGTGCAACAGCAAAATCTTGCAAGAGAAGAATTAAAGCGCAAATCCTGTGTCTTCCTACTTTCCCCTCCAGAAATGCCCCACTCTTAGTTCTGCCAAAGAGTATGGATCCCAGCAGCAGAGAAAGCTCGGCAACACTGAGACTCTAAGATCCTCGAGAGAGCCTCAGGCCCCATTGTACCATAGGAGAAGCATTTTGGGACAAGAGAGGGTCTGACAGGCTGGGAGCTGTGCACAGGCATTTTAGATTTAAAATGCACTTGAACTATCATCCTAGGTTAATTCCTGCAACATGAATTGCATCTTATAGTGCCATTGATCGCATTATTTCTGCAATTTCATTCCTCTTATTGTGAATTTTGTCTGAAAAAAATAAAATGAAAATAAAAAATGTACTGTCCCCCACTTTGTGCTGTCACAGGATAAACTTACTTCCTCCAATACTTTACTAAACTGGCAGTGCAGATCCTCTGTTAAAAACCTGCAGCTGTTACAGGAATTGCAAACGTATATCTTCAAAATCCATCTTTTGCCTCTTGATTTTATAGTCTTCTAAGCCATTACTTCAAAAAGGGATGTTACCTATTTTTTATTTCTTGGGTTCAGTAGTTAGTGATAAATGAATCTCAAGAGAGAAAATAGCTAAAGATGATGAATAGAAGAAAAATGTTCATTATTAGCTCAGGCAGAAAATTAATCCCTTTTCAGAAATTCAGGAAGTTGATAATAGTGGATTTTTTTTTTATATATAGATAGATGATTACCCTTATGACAAATCTATCACTTTGCCTTCTCAAACAAGTATGATATGTTTTGTCTTTTTTTTACTCTTGACAAGGGAATTCATGACATAATGTCACCCTGTTGGAAAATGTGTATGTTTCTGGTAATTACTGGAAATTATGATGTTCTTAATTTCCATATTACGCAGGGTGGTTGTGATTAAAAAGTTAGACATTGACATGCAAGACAGTGCTAGGATAAGTCAGTTAATTTCTCCTAGCTGTAGCAGGCATTTCTCTGTGAGGAGACACACTACCACCCATGTATGCTATTTTTTTAACTGTTTAACAGCAATCCCTGTAAAATGCAGAGCTGTGATCCCTCACAGATGCTGAATTTCTTTGTTATCTTCAGTGGAAGTGCCTCATCCCTCATGTAATTTTTTACCTGATCAGGAACTCTGGGATACTTTTTATTATTGCTACACAAAGCAAAAAATGAAAGAACTGTCTTGTTATCAATTTCCCGGTCTATATGTATTATTTTCAGAGACACAGAGGTGAAACTTCATCTAAGCACCTATCCCCCTACAGTGATGTGCTGCATTTGAAACTCAGGCAGAAAACAAGATGTCATATACTGTCTTTCTTATCTGTAAATCAAAACAGTATCTCTGCCTTCTCAGACATACCCTGCCACTGGACTGCATTAGTATTTCTCTCCAAATTGTTCTGTTACAAAGTCAAAGCCAAGAGTGACAGAACTACTCTGTCACCACGTGTACTGGTGACTCCTCACACTTAATGAGTGAAATCACCACTTGTATTAAACCTTGCCCAGCCCTTTTTAACTCCCCAGCCACATTTAACATGTCACATCTGGCCACCCTTAGGTGTGGTCGTCATCTTTATTCCAAAAATGTGATGCTTAACTAAAATGTTTGCCAAAGCAGAAGAGCGAAGCAAAGCCAAGATTTAAGGTTCCCTTGGGAAATGGAAAGAGAGGCTGGCAGCACAGACCCCAAAGGGGTCCTCCTGAAAACCACTGAGAGCGAAGTATTCAGTAAAAGAGGAGGAATCAGAAGAAGGGCTGATCTACTTATGAATGTGCCAGAACAAGGCAAGGTTTGGGTTAATGGGTTGCTGCAACACAGGCAACCCCTTAAAGCTTTCTGAACTTAGAAAAGGGCTTTTTTCTAACTGCTCATGGTAGAAAAGTAATCTTTTAATACAGTGAGAATTTAAAGCATTGCAACACATTTTTCACTCTCAAAGTAGGAGGAAAAGCCTAACTCCTGAGAATCATCATAAATTCACAAACTAAAAATAATTAAATAAAAAGGAATCACAGCATCTCTTTTTGTTTTCTGCCCCCTTTCCTTCCATTTTGCACCTTGTTTTACCAGTGTTTTTAGTCTAAAATTACTGATTGTAAAAAAAAATTATTGCCACAGAAAATACAAACCTCTGCAATGTCAGGTTCTTAGCAAATAGAAATATTTTGTAAAGATAGGATGTGTTTATTGAAAAAATTTGCAGTTGACTTGACTCCCTTCTTGAAAGTGGTCCCTTCAAAAACGTGCAAAATGCAGATAACGCCCCCCTTAGCAGTTTCTTCCCATGGACTATGGTTAAGGAGTTTAAGTCCTGTGGGCTCAGGATGCAAGATGAAAGCCTGTTACATAGACTAGACTACAGGATAACCTGGGTTGATTTTTATCGCATGTGACCCAAAGTCTTCTAAAATTCCCTCTCCAAAGGGAAAGGAAGAGGAAAGAAATCTTGTGTTAAGTGCCTAGATTAAATTCTAATAAGCTACTGTGTTATAATTGAATGATTGATAAAGAAATAGCACACTATAAAATGATGTGAAAAAGATGAATACTGTTCACCAAGATTTATATGCTAATAAAGGGCAGTTTTTGCTCTAAACTAATTATGAAATCCCCCTCCTGCAAATGACTGAATAGGCTCAAGTTGCTTCTTCCTAGAGTTTCTTTGCCATTGGTTATCTTTTAGCAAGAAAGTTCATTATGTGCAATGTAATGGTATAATGAAAAGCAAGAGAAGGAATTGTCATCAGTTCAAGAGGGTTTGGGTTTTTTTAATCTTGACAAGCTTTCTGGGAGTTTCATGTAGCTTTCAAACATCCAAAAATTGTATTTAGATCTTGGATGCAATGTACAAAAATTTCAAACAGATATTTTTAGCCTGAGCACCAGTGAAGACGAGTGGAGCCCTTACATATGCTTTGGAAACTGATGTGTGATGATCCCTGCCTCTGCTCCAGCAAGGTGTGTGCTGGATCATTTTGGCTTATTGAAAAGGTTTTTTCAGGTAAAACTGACAAAAACAGGATCTTTTTCATATTATTCCTATGAAACTGTAGAGCACAAGGAGCTGTCAGGGTGGAGCTGGTGGAACCATAGGATAATTGAGCCAGAGAAAGACAAAGACACTCCATCTAGTCCTTTGCTGGGAAGAGGTGGTAGCAGGAAGCAGGTGGTACTACATAAACAGGACAGATGTGTGCCAACTCTCTCAAAAGGTTTCCCTTTCTCCTGCAAGGCCCTCATTTGCAAAGGCACCTTGCTTTCACACAACTTTTGTCTGATCTCAACCTCTCTCATCTAGCATCAGAGGCCTTTTGGTCCTACCAAAGGCTGCTTAAAACTTGTGCTGCGTGAAAGAAGTCCTTTATTTTTCTGAAGCATCTGTTCACCATCTAATTTCAAAGCATAGCTGAAAATCTTTTTTGTTTGGTTTTGCTCTTTTTTCCCCATGCCAGTGCTTTTAAATTTCTTAATCACTTTGTTCTTGTTTAATTTGTAAATTTTTAGATGTGGTCCTTTTCCTTTTTTTCTTTTCAGAGCAAGAATACGACTTCAGATTGCTGTATGACAACATATATCAAAAATTTATTAGTTAATAATACTTTAAAAAACCCTAACAACCCAACATTCTTATTCCATTTAAATCAGTGTAATGATCTGGACCTGTGTTGTTTCATCCAAAAAAAAAGCACAAGAAAGCAAGCAGTTCTTTGGGAAGATGAAATAGTTAACCCTGATGGATTTTCACACGTCAGATGTGGTCAATTTTTTTAGGGTTTTTTTTTCCCCCTAATAGTACAAGTCCCCTGTCTGATGGTGGGATGCTTGCCATGACACTATAATTCCTGACATACAGAGATGTATGTGCTCCTTCGTGCATAGTAGAATAGCTTTGGTTTTCCTTTCCAATCCCTTATTTTCCTCTCCAGCCCCTCCCACTTTTTTCTTCATCCATATTTATACCAACAATGAGGAAATGAGGAAAACTACCTCCTGTGGTTTACTTTAGGGCCTAAGAAATTGGGGTAAATATCCAGGCGGGTTACATTTTTCAGTTTATGTGGATTTTTTTATTCTCTCAATTTACAGACTGAAGTCAAGAAACACCTTCCTCTGACAGCCAGCCACAATTCAAGGCTCTTAGAGAAGAAAGGAAGGGCAACAAAGCTGGTGAAGAGGCTGGAGCCCAAATCTTATGAAGAATGTCTGAGGGAGTTGGGGTTGTTTAGCCTGGAGAAAAGGAGGCTAAGGGGAGATCTTATCATTCTCTACAACTACCTGAAAGGAGGTTTGTAGCCAGGTGGGGGTTGGTTTCTTCTCCCAAGTAAAAAGTGACAGGAAACATGAGAGGAAATGGCCTCAAGTTGTGACAGGGGAGGTTTAGTTTAGATATTAGGAAAAAAATATTCATGGAAAGGGTTGCAAAGCATTGGAACAGACTGCCCAGGGAAGTGGCTGAGTCATAATCCCTGGAAGTGTTCAGAGAACATGTGGATATGGCGCTTAAGAATATGGTTTCATGATGAACATGTTGATGGTGCTAGGTTGACAGTTGGACTTGATCTTATAGGTCTTTCCGACCCTAAATATTCTGTGATTCTATGACTCTGAGAACTTCTTCTTCCCCTTCCTTCTTCCCCCACCTTTTCCCTCTTGAAATCACTGGTCCAGACAGTCTCATCTCAGCCAAACACATCTTTTAAATTGCATGCAAACATACCTTTCAGGTCTTTTGAACTCATTTTTCAAGGAAAAGGATTGGAAAATTCACAGTCCTTAGTGTGGGTGGGAAAAGCCTTGAGAAAGAGATATCGAAATACATCAAGCTGAACTTATGTCAGAGGCTGCTTCCCCTGAGTACCTTCTGAGCTGTGTTAAAACTGAAAGTTGCATCTTATTTCTCCTTAAATAATATTTTTGTACCAAATATTTTACTTCTCTTGCTAGATATCTGGGGATAAAATCTCCTTTTAAAAAATGCTAATAATTATGAAAATAACATGTAGGTTTCACAATTCTCAGAAATGTTTGAACTCGGGAAAATTCATGCTCCAAGAACAAGAAATACAGATGATGTTAGTCTAGAAAGTAGAAGTAACTGAAGCTGTAAACATATGAAGATCAAGAAGTTCCACTAGAGGTATTCATGCAATATGACAGTTGCTTTGTAACAGATGCCTGTGGCAGAATAGACAGGCTTCGATATATACACGCAGATACTGTAAAACTCGTCCTACTGAATCCAGGAATCCTGAGAATTCAATTGAGAGGTTGGGAAAAAATCTGTGAATGTTGAGTTACAGCTGTAGAAAATAAGAATTCTGCATCTATCATCAGCGCAATAGTTTGCAGGGGAGGAAATCTCGTCTAAAAGCAAGTACAACAAGTATGATTTGCTTGAGTTTATCCTTTGAACTTAGAGAAAAATGTTCTCCACCTAGGTGAGCAAGAGCCAGCTGCCTTCTTGCTTATACACATGCATGTCTGGTCCTGTAGAGTGGGCAGAAACTGAGCTGATGCACTGAGCAAGTGTAATTTAAATAACAGGTTTAATTACAGTCCTTGAACTGGAGTGTCAGGTTTGTGACAAACGTGTGGTAATTTCCACTGCACTTTATAGTCAGCAAATGTTGATCAACAGGTGCTTCTTACTTGGTATTTTTGAAGGTTTGATTTAAAATAACTGAGATCAAAGCAGCTCTAAGAACAAGATATGCATGCATTAGATTCTAAAAGTTTATTCATTTTATCAGTTTGTTGTTTTTCACAGTACACAGTAGCAACAGACATTGAAAAAAACTGCTGTGACAAGATAATACGATTTTAAAAGCCAATACCACTGAGTGCTGGAAAAAGAATGAGAGAAATTAATAGCTTTTGTACAGACTTAAAATCTGTGTGTGGTGACAGTTGTTTTCCTGGATATCAGTGGTATGTCAATAATCGCATGCTATTCAGGGGATATATCATCAAACCATTCTAAAGACTAAGAGTGATACATTTGCATTAATCAATCAGAGCTGTATTCCTACACCATGTGGAAAATCTGCCCTTAAATCTTCCTTTTAGTTTACAGTACGAAGGAAACCTCTTATATTAAAATTATTTTGCCTCTGTAAACAGAGAATAATGTTATTAGTGCAAAAAAAAAAAAGTAAAAATTGATGCACAAGCAGTTTCTTTTTAGAAGCCATTTTCTAAACATGTCATTTGTTTTATGTCCATTACCTACCCTAAAAGTGAATGCCAAAGTGAAAATTATATTTTAGAAAGAAACCTTTTTTTCCTCATTAAAATATACTTTATGCCTTTTTACGAGGCTCTCTGGAGAATGAAAGCAAATTGTTGATTCTCAGGAGAACTTTCATTTGCTTAAAAGTTAGAAGTTTTCATTTTTTTTGTAGAACAAGGTAGTTTAAAAGTTATTCAAGCAGAATGGGTTGTTGAATTCCTGTTCCTTTTTTTTTTCCAGTATCTTTTGCTTTTCCAGAAGACTCTCTAAAAAACCCCCTCCATGTATTTGAGTGTTTTTCTAGTACTGTTAAATCAGTATTAGAAATAAATAAATTAATGAAGGAGATATTTTGAAATTCAAAAACCGTCAGTTTTATTTTGTCCCTTCTAATTCAAGCACGCTTTTTCTGTTCCCTCAATTTTTCTTCCTTCTCCCCCTCCCCTAAACCTCTGCAGCATTTCAAACACTTATATTGACAACTGCAGGATTTTTGCCTTGTTTCTATAGTCCAATATTGGAATTCAAGAAATAAGTTGTATCTAATCTGTTCAACTTAGATGCCTCTGATGTCAAAACCCAAGTGAGATACACTGAATACCATCTTGGTCTCCTCAAGATAAGAAGGCACTTTTTGTTGTCTTGTATCTGCCCCTATGATTTCTATAATGCCTCATTCATAGAAAATAAAAGGGCTCATCTCCTATGTTTTTAAATTAATCACTTCTGTTTTCAAAAAAAGAAACATTCACTGAACAAAAAATTTACTATGTGTTGATTCTCTGCTCTTTTTCTTTGGCAAATTTTAGACAACCTTGCCAATTTTGATCATATATGAAAAATAACATTTTGGTTTTATTTTTTCAGCTATGTTGGTCAAAACCTATGAAATAACTGAATATAAAATGTATATTTCATTTATACATTAGTAGATTTTTGCTTTCCTATTTGCAACATGAGGATAAGCAATTCCAATAATCGGTTATTGAATACAGGACCTGATAGCAAGAAAATGAGAGCTTCATGAGCCCTACTGAATGGGATCCATTGCAGGCAATCACAGGGAAAGAGCTGTGGGTCCCATTCTGCAGTCCCCCAGCCTGGTTTTTATACCTTTCCACCTGCAAATTCCCATCCTCACTAAGTGTCTTGGCAATCCATAACTGACAGAATTGAGCACTATTTTTCAGTGCATTGGTTCCAACCATCCCCGACTCCACTCCCCTGGAGGGATCCCCTCCAAGAACTTTTATGTCAGTTCTGCCCCAGAGTATCCTGTGTGAAAGTGAGGCTTGAATTTTTGCCCGTGCATAAAATGTTGTGAACTTGTCCCAAGACTTGACAATTGCTTAACTCCATGAACAGGGCCCCCTCAAGTCCAGCTCTTCTTGGGATGACTCCAGAAAGAGAAGCTGCAGTTCATGCAGGGAGAATGAAGTGATGTATGGTCCCTCCAGGCTTTCTGCTTCTCTTAAAGGCACTGATCAAAATGCAGCTGTGGAACCAGAAGACTTGGGGGATGATGCTGTAGAGGTGTTCATGACTTCCTATTGCAAAGTGGAGGAAAGATCTTCATGAAAGAGCCACAGCAGGACTATATGGTGGTTTTGCATTCTAATATTTGTGTTTCTCCTTAAGAGCCGATGAAAGCAATAATTCCATTAGATACCAGTGGTCTCTTTCTGTAACATATCAATCCTGTTAAGTGTTCATCCAGGAGGAATTAAAAAAAAAACTGGCTGATTAAGAAAGACCCAGTTGTCTGATGTTATAAATACTGGCCTATGGCTTTGCCCTTAGTGACCTAAGAGTTGAATTTTTATTAGCAGTGCTTCCCCAATAAAGCTATTTTCCCTCAAACCTCACATATTAAATTGATTATGCACCATGTCATTTTAAAAGTATGCAGTTGCTGTTGATTTATATGGTCAGACTGCCTGCCAACTCAGCAATTTCCATCCTAAAATAACAGATCCAAAAAAACCCCCAAGTCCCACAGTCGGCTGCTTTATGTTGTAATGAGTCAGCTACAGATCTGTGCAACCACTGATTTTAGCTTATTTGTCCAAAAGGACAAGCAAAAACATGCAATTTCATAGCAATTATAATCAGTGAAGAACTCTACATGGAAATGGTCAGCAGAAATATCAAGAAAAGAATTTAGACCGGGAAACATTTTCTGCTGTTTTCTGGGTGTGCTCAGTTACTCTCTATAGGTACATACACATGTTTCCAGTAAACAATTACGTGACAACCACTGACCTTATTGGCCAGTTTTAGGAAAAGAAAAAGATGATAAAAAGCCAAACTGAAAAAAAAAAAAACAAACAAACAAAAAAAGAAATACCCGAACCTGATGAAGTCAATGAAGTGACTGAAGGTTTGCAACTAAGTGTGTAGTAAAGTGAATGGATGCTGGCAAGTCAGTGCAAGTTTTAGTAGTGTCTCTTAATACCGTAACAAAATGAATGAAAAATTTTCTATCCATGGTTATTTGAGATGTAAATCAGACAGGCCTGTGTGTGTCATGTGTGATACTTTACCACTTTACAGCACACAGACTAATGGAAAGCAGTAGTAAGTATGGCAAATGTACAGTCGTAACTAAAAGCAAGAAAACATAAAGAGGCATCCCACAAAGCAAAATAAGGCTGCCACACTCTTCATGTGTATAATATGCATCTTGGTATTAATTATGAAGGAGTAAGAGAAGAAATAAGTCTATGCTTACTTCTAGTAGTTCAAGATATAGAACTTACTGATCTCTTCAGGATATTATTATATGGCTACCTGTGTTGACCACTCAAAACCTACTGCACCGTAGTGCTGCAGTCCTTTCTTTGTGACTGGAACACAAAAAGCTGTAGGATAAATGCAGAGAAAGAAGTGGCATTCTTGTAGTTCTTTAGTGGTAGCAGGAAACACAACAAAAATTCCAACCTATGTAGTATAGCTTGTATGGCACAGGAAGCCCACCTCTGTTATCTTCCCTTTTGGCATTATGAAGGGGAGCAGGCACTGAGGGCCTTTTTTGTTGTGAAAGAGCCAATAAGCATCTGACAATCACTGCAGATGCTGGCTTTCATCATTCCAATTACTTATGACCATAATCATGTGTGACTTTGTCCTTTTAAGGTGATCTATAGAACCTCATACTTAACTTGTGTATTGTTTCTGTTAATGATGCATAGTTAAGCCTAGAGCAATAATGTAATGAGATGAATCCAACAGAGTTCATTTGTGGGGCCTGTGAAAGAACCCTCTTTAACAGACCTTGCATTTAATGAGAATACGGTATTGATTAAATTAGATGCACAATGGCATAAACAATAACACCGAATTTCCAAAGTGAGCTGATTGAGCTACTACTTCGGATTTAGGCTCTAGGGCTAGAAATGGGGTGAATGCATATCCATAAATAGTCTTTGCATGGCATCAGTACTAATTAGTGTAATTATATGCCAATGTCATTTGCTTAATTTATGAGCTGGCAGCATGGCTGAAAGTAGGGTTTTTTTCTTGCCTTTTCTGTTTCAAATTTGGTTATTAGGATGAGATCGTTAGTTTACAATTAAGTCACTTTATTTCCTCTAGCTCTAATATTAATGGAACACTTCATCATAGGAGCCCATATCTTGCCATTCTGGTAAATAGAGGGAGGAACTCCTATGGGGTTTAGCTTCCCACTCCATCATTAAAGCTGCAGGAGGAATTTCTTACATGTGTTATATGAGACAATGAGGCAATTTCTTACTAAGTCATTTTTGTACTCACATTCCCATCTCCATGCCTCCAGTGGCTCTTTGGATCTTCCCCTCAACCCTCTGCCAACACAATCCATCAGATCAGATGTGGAAGAAGGCTTTGCTTTGCAGGGAGGGGAAAAATGAAAGTGGCTATATGACAGTTTTACCAATCCAAATCAGCCCTAAACATTCAATTCTAGGGTATGTGTCTGGCAGCAGTTGACATCAGGTCCCTCTGATTAAAGCTTTTTCTCCTTGGTGTGGAAGAGGAATAAGGGAGGAGACCTGTTCTTTGGATCACCCTAAACTGTGAGTGTGCCACATAAATAAACCCCTGTTGTTATCACCATGTGATGCTTAAAAACAAAAAAGTAAAAAAACCACAAAAAGGTAGGAGAGATTCCTTTTTTCCCCACCTATATTAAAAAAAAAATAAAAAAATTGGCTCAGAGTTTTTTTATTATTGGTACAGCAGGATGAGTCTGAGCAATCCTGCTCTCCCTCCATGCCATTCCCCTCTAGCGGTGGATCAGAGGAGAAGCACTGCTACCTTCCTGCAAAAGCTGCTGCAGAGCACAGCAAGCTCCTTGCTATGGAACTGGGCAGCAAATGTTTTGAGTCGCCTTTTAGGATGCAAGTTTAGAAGCAGTTGTACCTGTTGTTTTAAATACTGTATTTTCTGGGTAAGTAATCATATCCTTTCATAGGTTTTCTTCTTTTGCCCCCTGAAACTAGATAATCTACAACTGTATACCACTGTTTTAAAGCACATACTTCCCTTTTACAGTTCTCTTTGCCAGCAGTATCCACTCAGAGCACGAGGCATGCTATTACAATAAAACACTGTATTTTAACCCCAATTCACTAGTTGTGTCTTTTATCCTTCTAAGTCATTCTAGATATGTTTTAAAAGAATTCCAAACCTAATGCACCCAAGAATGTGTGCTATGGCTTTTTACCACCGTAGCTGTGTTTCATTTACACACAGGGATATATGTCCCTGCATATAAACTCCGTGTCTGAACCTTATGAACTGGATATCTTGAGTTCATTGAAAAATCCCCTCTGTGTGGTTCCTAATAGAAGCCCTGGGCAGCTGCATTGGGCGACCATGTGAGAATGTGTCAGAGCGGGACTGTTGCCATGGCTGGCCTCCTTCCACCCTCTCTCTTTGCCCATCGGCCTCTGGAGGAAGGTGTACACTGGAGAGCTTTGCCCCTTGACAGCAGGATTAGCTGTTTTCTTGATTTGCTGGGGTGGGCGGGACTGCAGAAAGGCTGGAGCTGAGCAGCTGACAGGGCTCTGAAAGCAGTTAAATGGAGGGCTGGTATATTGCCTGAGAGTGGAAGTCCTGTCCTGGCACTTATTCATTCATCCCACATTCCAGCCTCCTGCATTCATCTCAGATGTCTTCCAGAAACCTTCCCAGGAGAAACAGCTGCCTCATGCTTAAGAGAGGAAATACTGAAAGCTCCTGAGATATTAGATCTTGGAGGATTAAGGCAATCTCTCCCCTTTGGCAATGCAAACAGTGTTTAACTCATCTCTTGCCACTATCAGGGTCAGAAGAACTACTGTAAAATTTTTTGTTTGTTTGAATAAAGGATGGTACCTTTTGTAGACTCTCAGTGGTCCTAAAAGTGGACAGCTCTTCGGTATGAAATCATACAGCTTAACAGGATTTGAAAAGCCATGTTGAGAAAAGGATGGCAGTTGATGTGATATTGGCATGTGGGCTCAGATTTTGAAGGTCTCTAAGGTACCTTAAGGTTGTTCAACTAAAGGTGGCCCTTTAGTGGTTCTTTTTTAAGTGTCCACTAATAGTTAGGACATTGATAGATCATTTAGTAAATATCAATTTTTGACCCTTTGAGACCCTAAATAGCTTAAAAATAAGAACTGTGTGTCTTTCTGTCCTACAATGGCTGAAGTTCTTTCTCTAATACCATTGGAAGGGAGAGACAAATATTAGTCTGATATAGGGCTGACTCCTAGGGATCACTCACAGACAGAAGTAGCAGCCTGACAGGAGTCTGGCAGAGAGAGGCTGAAGCCTGAATGTCCACACACATGGATTTTTTCATGCTTGTATTGATGCAAATAGGCAACTTCTGAGTTGGACTTGCAGCAGATTAATGCTAATTGTTAAATAAAGTGGTTAGACTTTTAAGTAGATATGAGTCATAGATGTATGTTCCCATTCTCATAAGAGTATGGGTCAGCTTGTGTTAACACTTACAGTGCTGTAAATCCAGAGTAGTTTCCTTGAGGCAGTGGCTTCAGCATAGATTTTACCAGTGTAAAGGGGAACAGATACCCTGAAGAAGGGTGTTAAGACATGGAAGGGAAATTAATTGCTGTGGTATACTCAATAATTTTGCTAGAGGTAGGTAGGATGCAGAGGAGGCAGAGGTGACTCTTTAGAAAAATAAACAGCAGTTGTTCTTAAAAATAGACACCAAACATCCCTAACTAAATGGATATGAAGCACTTTTCCTTCTCTAAATTTCTTCCAACTTGCTTGCTTCACACATTTGACAGCATTTTGAGGATAGCTGCATCTGCTGTAACCTCTAGCATATCATTTAATCAGTTTTCAGTGTTGTTCCCAGGTCGCTGCTGTTAAGTGTTTGTAGGAGAAGCAGCTGTATACCTGGCACTTGAGGATAACAGCTTGGACAACTCTAAGGCATCTTAAAAATCAGTATGTTTTCAAAGCAGCATGTAGGAAGTGAATCTGCCAGGTTCAGGTGAAGCAGAGGTTTTGGGGAAATTTGGACAGAAGAGGTAATATGGGGCAAAAGACAAGGAACCTCCAAAAACCTGGTAGGCAGCAGGGCTGGGAGGAAAGGTGGGTGGGCAGGGAAGGGGGCAAGAAGTTAAGAGAAAGCTTAACAAGGGGAAGATAAATTAAAAGGACCCAGAATTACACTGAGCTTGGAAGATGCTGACGTGTTATGATTCTGAAGGAAATCTAATGGTGAGCAAAAAAAGACATGGAGGGGAGAGGGAGGAAAAGAGGTGATCAAATTTTCAGGCAAGAAACAAGTGCTGTTTATTTGGCAGCACTTTGATTTATATGTCTTCATGCTCATGGGAAGTTAGAAAGGAAGAATGGAGGCTGCAGTAATGAAAACAGGAATATGTGTTAGAGATGAAGTAAAGGATTGCACTGTAAGGATGGAGAGGAAAGGGTGAATTTTGAAGAGGATAAAGAGAATACTGTCAAGACTTGGAGATGGTTTGAATGTGGCTAAGGGGAAAGGAATCAAACACAACCCCCAAATGTGGGCTGGAGTAGTAGAAAGAGGAGTAGTATTGTCAACAGAACTAGGAAAGTTTTGTGGGGAAAGGTGAATTTGTTTTGGCCATAACCCATCAAAAATGACAAAGAATTACACACTTTCTTGGTTAGCTTATTCACACTTAAACAATGAATTTCTTTTTTCATGGAATTAACAGAGTGTTAGCTTCCAGCAACTGAAACAGTTGCCAGCTAATTTAAACTACTCTTAGGTAGATCTGTAAAATGCCTCACATTTCATAGCTCTGTTGAAATGGTTGTTAGTTCTTGGATTATATAGGTCTTTCATATACCAGTGAGCTAGGAGAAAAGGGAAAGTGTAATTGGAAGATCCTGGAAGTTGGTAAGGAAATGTAAGGCGAAATGCTAGTACCTTAAGTAGATAGTCTGTATATGCAATGTGCTCTAAGATGACCCTGCTTGAGCAGAGAGGTTGGACCAGGTGATCCACTGTGATCCCTTCCAACCTTACCCATTCTGTGATTAGTTGCAAGTTGGTACTGCATTTGTTTGTGCATTCCATGGGCCTTGGCCTTCCTTGTCTCCTTTCTACTTACAATGACAACCTCTCTGTATTCATTCCAAGTGTCCTGACCCTGATTCCATCTCCTGTGTATTTCCTGCTTATGCTTGAGTAATGACAAGAGTCCTTTATTCATGCAATTATAATGGCTAGTATTACTCTTGATGCCTTCCTGGACCACAGTTCAGGAAAAAGCTGTTTCTTGGCCCCTGTTGATATAGCTACATAGAGCCATTTGTTCCAAGAATTTTTACAGTAACACAAAAATTACCAGTTTTAGTCTATATATCTGAAAATCGTGGCTCTTTCTTTCAGGATTGACAGCAAAGTTTGTTTTCTGCAAACTGTCAGGTCCAGGGCATCCATGAGAAATCATCTCCTAATGAACCATTATGGACTACCCAAGTGGGAGAGCCTGACAGGTGTTTGACAGACATTCATCAATAAAGTGGCAGCATCATGACTCAGCTGATAAATAGCATTGAAACTATGAGTTACCAATATTATCGTGGCATTCAGAAAACTAAAAAATCAGTGAATTACTCATTTCTTCCCCTCTCTGAGCCTCTTATTTTGCTATCCTCTGCTCCCAAAGTGGGATGGTGCTGCTGATGCCAACCTGGCTGTTCTTTCTTGGGAGGTGAGAGCAGCCCCTGCTCCTGAGGAAGGCTTGAGGGCAGCCACACTTTTCTTCCATTCCTTCTGTCAGGCCCCATGCAAAGTGAACAGGCCCCAGGAACATGCCTGGATCCTAGCAAAAGCACATAGTTTTAGAAGCAGAGTAGTTAGTGTGGGAAAGAGATTCCTTTGTCAGTGGGATACTCATAGTAACCAATCTACGGTGTGACAGTACGGATCTAAATTCTTGAGGAATGTGGTGCCTTTTATTAACAAACGGATGAACATACTACTTCTTTTCAATGTCTCAATGCAAAAGAGAGACTGTAGTGTGGTGGAGTTAAAAAGTATTTATAAACCTAATGCTTACTCCAGGTGGGAGCTGGAGCAATTTCTATAGTTTGTTAGCTACTGAAGGACAGTAGTGCCTGATCTGTGATAAGAGAAAATTGTTCATGTGATATGTCTGGAATACAGATTGTATCCTTTATTTTTAAACTATTAGAGGAAGGACATGTACATGCGGGGTGGAAGGAAGTAAAAAAAAGTCAAAGTTTTAGGAAAGGCAGTCCACCTCCTGCCCCTCCCCTCAGCAAATATTTCCTTCTGCAACATCAAGGCCAGTTTCAATCATTTATCAGCGGTTCTGGCTAACCAGGAGGGTCCTGGTCAACTGGAGGTCAGCAAATGTGACACCTATCTACAAGAAAGGTCAGAAGAAAAGTCTGGGGAACTACAGGCCTGTCAGTCTGACCTGGGTGCCAAGGAAGGTCATGGAATAGATCATCCTGAGTACCATCATATGACATGTACAGAACAACCAGGGGATCAGGCCCAGCCAGCATGAGTTTGTGAAAGGCAGGTCCTGCTTGTCCAACCCTTTCTCCTGCGGTGACCCACTTCATGGATGAGGGACAGGCTGTGACTCTTACCCAATGGGACTTTCATAAAGCCTTTGACAGTTTCCCACAGTATTCTCTCAGAGAAACTGACTGCTCGTGGCTTGGACAGGTACAATCTTTGCTGGGTTAAAAACTGGCTGGATGGTTAGGTCTCAACGGTGGTGGTGAATGGAGTTACATCCAGCTGATGGCCAGTCACAAGTGGTGTTCCCCAGGGCTCACTGTTGGGCCCAGTCCTGTTTAATGTCTTTATCAATTATATGGACCAGGGGATCGAGTGCCCCCTTAGTAAGTTTGCAGATAAAACTAAGTTGGGCAAAGTATCAATCTGCTGGAGGATATAAGGGATCTGCAGAGGGATCTGGACAGGCTGGATCGAGGGGCCAAGGCCAACTGTATGAGGTTCAATAAGGCAAAGTGCTGTGTCCTGCACTTTGGTGACTTTCAGGCTTTGGAACAGGCTGTCCAGGGAAGTAGATGTGTGACCATCCCTGGAGGTGTTTAACATTTGCAATCGTTTAGAGATGGACTTGGTAGTGTTAGGGTAGCAGTTGGACTCAATGGTCTTAAAGGTCTTTTCCAACCTTATGAAATCTATTATTCTATGATCAGGAGTTTTGGTTTCCTAGACAGTATTAAGTGCTATCATCAACTTACAGTATTCATTGTTATTATTATTTTTGAAAACTGAGCCAGAAACTACCCATTTTTAAACCAAGCATTGTTTGCTAATCAGGGTATTATATTTTATTTAAGGAAATCACAGTCTAATTTCCTGCTAAGCAGTCTATTATATTGGGGTGGGGAGGAAACTGTAACTGCTGCTTCTGCTACTGTTGTTTTAAACTGCTTGTCTGCATTTTCAATAGATAGAATTTGGGGTTATCTGTTTCATATGTATGTAATGATTAGGAGAAGGTGCTTTAGAAGGTTCTGATGACTTTTCTCATGAACGAGACTGTGGTGTTGCACCCCTTCTGGGACACTGTGAAGAATTTGTGGCAGTCAAAAGAGCAGAGAGCAAATAAAAGCAACAGCTGTGGAGAAGCATCAGCAGCAAAGGTCTGCCATTACCCTTTCAGCTGCAGGTTGAAAGTTATTCAGAACGTGATAGCTGAACATTTATTTTCTTTGTAGCAATTACTCTCAACATAAGTTCCTTCTAGGACATAATTGGGTCTCTTGCAGTGGGTTTTGCTATCTGTCTCCTATGAAGTCTTGCATGAAATGTATAAATGGGTCAAGAACATTAAAATCTTGTGGGGAACAGTTTTTAGGCTTAGATCAGGATATGTGAGTATGTGCTCACAGAGACCGGGTTTAAGAAGTGCAGCCCTGCATTCATAGACTGTCTGCTGCAGCAGGGAGGTCTGTGCATACTAAGACAGATTGACTTCTTTCCACCTGGACAGTAATAAGAATACAGGAACATGCTGGGGTAGCCAGAAAAAATTGAAACTAGATTACTCTATACTTGCTGCTGAGAAATGCAGAAGAAGAGCATCTCCATTCATTTAACAATTCTCCACTCAGGCATTCAACTAAGGAGGCATGAGGGAGTGCAGCTTTACTCTTGTTAGAAGCAAAACAGCCCTTATCCCCTGACTTAAAACCAGTGCTCTTTGGCAGTATTGCTTCTACTTGGCTTAAGCAATAGCTCCTTTCTTGTTTCCTTCCAGTTTTAGTATTGCGCACCTAAATATAGCTTTGCTTATCATAGTCATCCAATCCTTTACAAGAAAACGGCTGATATTTTTTAAGCAAAATCATTATCTAAAGAAATTCAATTTCAAAGCTCAAACCATCAAACTCATTGATTTCTTGTCTTGCTGAATTTCCAGGTTGACTTGTCAGATCACTTCCAAACATTGCTTTGGGGGAATATTTGGGAACCAGAGCTTAATTTGTACTTGCAGTGTCCAGGACTAGAGCTGAATGATACAGCCATGTTTTAACCACTACCTCTACCTTTAGGGTACCTATCTCTACCTTTCGCTGTCACATTGCAGCCTGTGCTCTGCTTCATGTTCTCTCATTGTAGTGACTCAGCTTCCAGCCTGGTTCTAGTGCACAGGTGTTAATGCCAGAGAATCACTGGTATCACCTGCACAACACAGTGCCAGGAATTTTGGCATGGAACTCCTTCAGTCTATGATTTATGTTGGAGCAGTGCTAGGGGTCCCAGATGCAGTCTGGTGGAGAGGGTTCATCTTTGTCCATCTCTTAAGTTATGGAAGAACAGTTGTGAAACCAGAAATAGTTCAGCACTTTGATTGCATTGGTTAGTAAAGACTGAAATGGAGAAAGATGAAGAGTGAGTCAGCACATTTATCGTTCTACAGACAGAATTCCTCAGGAATTACGTTTAGGATGGCTGAGCAATAGTGACTGTCTTGGCCAGCTCTGTCTCTTAACCGTGCGCATGTATGCATATGTATATGCGCACATATACACACCCTCAGTCTTTGATATAAATAAAATTTCTGATGCTTGCTTGGCTCCTTTACCTACGTTTAAGTGCTTCCAGGTATAACATATGGTTCTGGGGAGCACAGTAACATCACTGTGCCAGCTGAGATCTGTGAGCAGTTGCCATCCTCTGCTAAAGCAAACGTGCTCTTTGTCCTGATGAGATGCCATTTCTCATTTACATCAGTCCTCTTGCAGTACCTCATCCTTCAGGCTGGGGTCCTAGGAAGGCAGTGGAAGGACGGCTTCAGCAGAGGATATGGCTCATTTGGCTTCTGGATGTCCAGGTGCCACTATAGATCCCATTTTTCAGGAGATGCCTGAAAAATCTGTGTATATTTACTATAAAAGAAAGAGATGCTTTAAAGAAATAGGAATGTGGCTTGCTTGTGTGATCTGTATAGTGAAGTAAGTGAACATGAGCACTAATGAGCAAAGTGTAAAGCAAGGTTTGGAAAACATGCAAATCCAATGAATGGTATGTCAGATTTCAGATGAGAAAAAGAAGAGGGAACAAAGATGTTTTCTCTCAAGCCAGTATTGTTACTGTGCTTGGTGAAAAGGAAGAACTGTTCTGAAATGCTGAAGCAGTCCAGACCCAAATGCATTATTCCATGTTCAGAGGCTATATTATTGTTTGGGTTTATTTTTTGCAACCCACCTGCATGTCAGTGGCAATCCTGCATTCTTAAAAGTTGCTCTTTCTCTCACTGGCAGTGCCATGGAGCAGCAGAAGGCTGTGCTTGGGTTCACTGAGCTGGAACAGCATATTGATATAAATAGGCCTGGGACCTGCTGAAAGAGATGCCTGCTTGGCAATAACACCACCTTGAGTTCAGACGGGATGTACATCTGTGCCTCATTGATAATGTAATAACCTTCATTACATTTTTGGCTGAGACCACCTGTGCACAGCCCGAGATGTCAGCCCAGGGCAACTATTTTGATTGAGGTGATATTAACAACTCTCATTAAAACTGATGACTAGAGCAGTGCCCAATAGCAGTGCTGTACTAAAGCGTCTGTCAGCATTTCTATTACAGAAGCTCTATTTTCAGGAGTTAATAACTCAGCCGTAAAAGTTTGCCTACCTCTGAGCTGAAACTTGAATACAAAATATCAGTCTGGGGTTTCTTCAAAGAAAGATCACGTCTAACTTTCACTTTTTTTTTCCCTGAGTCTGCTTGTCCTTTGTTAACAGTGCAGTGGCATTTATCTGGCAACTGTAAGATGCCAAAAAAGTCATCTGTCTTCCTAGGCTGTAATGGGAGAGCTGGAAATGCCTGAAAAGTCTTGGGAGTCCATTGGAGAAGGCATCCTCTATCTGCCCTGAGAGGAACTGAAGCAGGCTACTACCTAACCTTTAACATTAGACACTGTGCTACAGTATAATATTGTGATTATCTTATTTGTACTTGAACTTTGGCTTTTTTTTTTTTTTTGCAGATATAGGCTCTATAGTAGTTTATCTGTCTGGATAATTATTGTCTCAGTAATAATGAAGGAATAAGTATTTCAGATAAAATATTCCTGGTTAAATTTCTGTAGGTAGACATGCTTATTTTAAAATACGAATATCATCTTCATACTAAGTTTTGTACTTTCGAGAGGGCATTTAAGTAATTTCCAAAACTTAGGCATTCTGATTTTGGAATATAAATTTTTCTACTCAGCTATTCCTGAATTATGTTCAATTTAAATATAGTTGCCAGTGGGGACAAGCCTAAAAGACACTTAGATTCATTTAAACATGTAAAGTTAATGCATAAATACCGATCTTGAAAATGTCATCTTTCCCATGCTTAACTTTACTGGCAAGTAACATTAATATGTTTCAAGGGATTAAATTACAATATTTAATTATACAATTCCTTACAGACACAAAATGACCCCACTAAATCAGTGGGGACTGCAAGACTGCAAATATGTGTCAGCAAAGAAGAATGTGGATAAACAGCAATTATGACACAGATCTGACAAGTCAAAAATCCAGCTGAGCTCTAGAAGTTTATATTTTGGCATCTGGCTCTTTGCCAACACCAGTGTTTCATACTTGACACCTTACATGGACAGTGTGTACTTTTGAGAATATTCTTGCACAATTATGTGCAACTTGGCAAGCCAATGTCCCCCTTGGGGAAAGGAGAGGGTGGGAGAGAGAAAGAGTAGAGAACAAATAATGGGAACATTATTGATGCCTCTTATTAGTCATAAATTATATAATCACATAATAATTTAAGTTGAAAGGAGTTTATGGAAACCATTTAGTTCCAACTGCCTGCTTGAAGCAGGGCTAACTTCAAAGGTGTATCAGGTCCTGTTCACTTTTGGCTATCTTCAGGGATGCTGATTCTGCTAATTCCCTGTATGTCCCTTTCACTGCTGGACCACTGTCACCGTAAAGAATTTTGTCCTTGTGTCTAATCAGTTTTTCTTGTTGCAGTTTATGACTACTGGCTCTTCTTCTGCTGTTGTTCATCTCTGAGAAAGGTTTGGCTCTGTCTTCTCTATAATCTGGCTTTAGGTAGGTGAGGACTTGTTAGGTTGCCCTTCTGCCTTCTTTTGTCCAGGGTAAGCAAACGTGGCAATGTTAGGCTTGGGCCCATCCTCTGCTGCATTTCTCACTACTTTATGAGTATTCCTCTTGTGATGTTTGGCCAAATTGGCCACAGTGGTTTGGATGTGATTTCAGGTGCTAGAGAAAAGAGAAAAAACTTCTCTCTAGACCTGCTGGTTATTATCTTGCTCATGTAACCTGGTATAAAGCTAGTCTCCATCACTGCAAGGGTGCATTGCTGGCCCACATTCCACTTGATGTTCAACACGAGCCCACATTGCTTTTCTGCAAGGCTGCTAGTTGGGCAGGTCAGGCTGTTAAAGTGCCACCTTTGGTGTCTCAGTATATTGATGAGTGATATTTTAATTTTTGGGATTTTGGTTTTTTGAGTTTTTTGGGGGGGTTGTTTGTTTGGGGGGGGGTCATTGTTTTGCCTTTTTCTTTTTTTAAGAAAGCAATGCAGATGTGAGGACAGACAGGAAAATTAGTTCCTTTAGTCTATGGAATTAAGGCAGTCAATGAAAGAAGGTAACCTCACTTGTGAGTCATATTCATTCTATAACCACTTAACACATGTGTATAAAGTTTCATCATCTATAAAATCTGGGTTTTATACAGATGGGTAAAACAGGATAAGCATCCTTTCCATGAATGTAACTTAAAGCAAAGTGCAAGGCTATGCTAATTAGGCATTCCTTCAAATATTTTAGCAAGGTAGGAGGATAAGCATTATGACAAATGTAGTAGGGATAGCAAAAGTGAGACAATGGTTCAGCTTTTTCCAGAGGTCCATGCAGTGAGTCATTAGGAAAAGCAATCTTTCTTCTTAGTGATGTAGCCATCTGTCATCTAAGCTATTCTATACGTGTATTTTAAATCTAGTATCTCTACACTTTTAATAAAAATCATTTGAAGATGGTTTGAGGAATGTATGAGTGTTCTGCATATTTAAGTTACAAATTAACCAAGTTCTTCCTATTTTTGGCTAAAAAAACAAACACTTAGGAGAGGATAAATAACCTATAAGTCTCCGTAAAATCAAAAAGTGTTTTCCATTTTTGCAAATGAAAGTAGGATTTATCTCTCAGTGTTAGAATGACTATTTTCTGGAGAAATCAATCTAAATAATGCTTTTCTGATTAGTCCTTCCCAGAGCAAATAGGTTGTGCTCAGTGTATTGGGTGGTTTAGATTAATTCACATGGAGTCTACCAGCCAAACCAGAGAGGTGGGAAAGCAGATCAGTTGTTTGTCAATCCTCTGTGGCTGAGTGTGGCCAACAAGCTGTTTATGATGGCAGCAGATGTTCCTGCCTTTGCCTTATGCCAAGTTGCTCTGTGGCCTTAGTTCATGGGCCATTCTTCCCAGCTGCAAATTCCAGTGCAGGCGAAAGCCTTTCAAAGCAGAGAAATTGGATGCTGAAGCATCAAGACCTGGCACTAGTCAGTGTTTCTAGATAGGTGAATGATAGAATAACAGTAATCTACAATGTAGCAATGCAGATACAGGAATTGCTCTCCTTTCCAGACTTTTCCCCAGTGCTGTTCTCCTTTGTTTCACTGCATAAACACTGAGGTTTTCACGGCTGGACCCCATTAAAATTTGCACTTCACAATGTCCATGTTTCTTTTGATGTAGGCCATGGATGTTCAGGGACAAGGTTCCTCAAGGTCATGATCCAGCCATGTGGAACAAATGCTGGATTTGAAAAAGTAAATCATAATATAAGATTTTTTAATTTATACTTCTTTTATCCAGAGAAATCATGGTTTTGTTAATGAAGGGCTTCACAAACAACAAATTTAAGACTAAGGTCAGCTCTGTTGCAGAGATTATCTCAAGAGGGAAACAAACTTTATCATGTGCATCAGTGAGTATGACAGAAGTGCAAACTCCTCTCTGGAAGCTCTGCATCCCCTCTGAGCCTCTGAAAGGCAACCATGTCTTGAAGCCATATGGAAAGCATGTGTGTAGCCTGCCATGGGGAGCAAGCAAGGCTGTACTGTCTGGAACAGAGCTCTGCCCAAGGAGATGTGACTCAGACTGTGGGACTAGAGCCTGCACCCCAGGGGAATGGGCTCAAAAAATCCCAGTCTTAAGTAAAGAGATCATAATTTCTTTTAATTTGGGGGGTTTGAAGTGTTTTGGGTTTTTTTTAAAGAAAATTTTTTTTAAAAAAAGGAACTGGATGGCATGTTGCTCATAATTTTAAAAGAAATAGGCCATTTTTCCAATTGATTATGTAACCTTGCTATAATAAATACACTCATTGTTTCATGTTTAAGCATGGAAAATCAAATGGCTAGTTTTATAATGCCAGTTATTTGCATATTGGAGGAAGAGAAATGGACCCATCTTAAATTTTATATTCCCTTTTGTGTGACTTTTTTCAGCGTATATCAGTTAGTAATGATTTGTCTATTTTGTTTTTAAAAGTCAGAAAATATCATGCAACATTTCAGAAATAAAACTTTTTTTTTTTTTACATATTTTACTGTGAGGCACGCTGGTTAGTTTCATAGAGGAGGAAGGCAGAAAGCACACATGGATGCTCCTGTGGAAATATGATGACAGTATTTCTACATCTATTATTGCAAGGACATTTTTAAATATATGACACTTTTCAGTTTTCATATGTGAAAATTTTGAAATCCCATTTGGGACTTTTGGCTTTTACTCATGCTAGGGAGAAACCTAAGAGTGGTTATACTGCTGAACAGGATTACAGTTCCTTTGAAGCTCCATTCCTGATTTTCAAAACTGAAACAGTGTTTAAATCCATTTTGAAAATAAGACTTTGGTTGTAAGACCATTGAACTGCTTCTGGAATGTATTGTCTTTCAACTATTCTACAAGAGAATCACAGGGTCTGGTTAAAACACATTTAAAATGTACAGTGTGTCTGGCATCTAATGGCAGCACTTAAAATTTTATTTTTTTAAGAGGATACATAGCAAACCCCATCCTTTTTCTTTAAAATTGGTCAGTTATGTAAGTCTTAATTTTTCCACATACTTACTGACAGTTTGACTGAATCTTAAGTAAGCCTTGCAAGGGAATCAATTCCTCTTTTTTATGCACCATGTTAAGAGTGATTTGATTATCTCTCTGGCTGAAAAAAAAATTAGTCCTGAATGGAAAACAGATCTACATTAAAGAACATTACATCAGAATCACTGATACACTAGAAATGAGTCAGCTGGGAAGTAAATTTTCAAATAAAATATGGTGGAATTACAAGCAATTAACTTCTTCCTTTCAGTAACAGAGATATACAAGATACACATTCTGTTCTTTGAAAATACCTCACACTGTTAGTTGAAGAATAAGATAGGAATAGTGTGCACTAAAGAGTGGAATACACAGCTAACAAGGAAATGTGTGCTGCACAGCACCAGAGACTTTCGCTTCTACCTAACTGTGTAAGCAGTAGATGTTCAGTCAGTTCAATGGTCATCACTGCTTCCTCCTCCAGCTGAAAATATGGCCTAACAGTTCTAATCATGCTGGTGCCTTGATAGCATCATATCACACTCTAAATTGTGTTTTAGATTTGCTCTTACTGTGCAAGAAACTACAACTGTGCAGAGCCAACACATATTTGTAATTCATATAGTACAACTCTTACTCAGAATTGAGCAGGGTTTGGTACAAACCAAAAAATTACTTACATCATGAGCATTTTTACCTCTCTAAGATAACAAGGAGAACAAAGTAGTTAAGACAACTTCTTGGTAACCATCAACTGTATTTAAAAATACCATAGAAACGTAGGTTTCCATAGCCCTGTCTCATTTTAAACATATGTGTGATCTAATTTTCTTCATGAAAGGAAGCCTTATTTTAGCAAATTAAAATGCAGTATGTCAGTATCTCAAAATTTAAAAACCATGTAAAGCATACTATAATCGTTATCCAAGGAGGATGTATTTAAGGATCAGCTTATGCCAGAGGTGACGAAGCAAAGCACAGAGAATTTTGCTGTAGCTAGTCATTCACTTTGAAGCTGCCCTTGACTCTTTCACCTTCCTTAAAAGAGTCAAAGAATAAAGTTACACTGCTGTGCTATTTTAGTTCATTGTTTTGGCATTTTCACGTAAAATGAAGTCTTTTCTTGGCATCTGGGACAACAGTGACAAAAATTAAAATTGAATCATCTAGATATATGTTGAGTTCAAAAAGTCATTAGCAGAGATGGACAACCACTTCGTTGATTGCTTTTGGATGGTCTGCTTGGGACAGGACAAGACTGTGGGAGGCAATAAGCCTAATTTTAGAGGAAATGAGGCTGTGAATCAAAGCTTGACTCCCTGCAGGAGGTATGAGTTACATCCAGTGACTAAAACCACATGAAGGATAGGGAGCCAAATAGCTGACAAAAGTGGAAAAAAGATTTTTTTGATTCATTGTAAGAGAAATAATGAAAGCTAAAAAGATTTTGGAAAGCTGGGGCAAGAGTCACTGGGAAAGTTTGTTCGTTTTTTCCAGAGCTGTTGGAAAAGTGGGAGCAAAATCTGATCTAGTCAGCTACCACTTTCATTTTTTTAGGTCCATTGATCATAAATACTGTGATGGTGTTAAGAGAATTTATGTTGCACAAGATTCTTGTAATCGAAGTTATTGTATTGGCCAGGAGGTGATGTGTTCCTTAGAAAATCCAAAATTTTGTTTTATTTTGAGAACCTGCCAGCATCCCTTAAATGATGTCAGATTTTTAAGTATGCCAGAAATGACTGCAGACTACCACGGGACCATCTTTGTCTTAGAATCAGCCAGATTTTTTCTTTTTTTTTTTTTTTTTGGTGGCTTATTTGTCTTCACCTAACACTGGAGTATCAAAAATGTTGATTGGTAGAATTAATAGATTACCAGTATCTCGAACCATTTGAGTGATGGGTTGTCGAGGGTCAGTTAAGGAAGTAGATTGATAGATAGCTCTTCCATCTCTTAAAATCCAGATCACCCCAAATGAATAGGAATGGAAAGTTAGCTTTTGATGGTTGTATTCATTGTGTTCTTGAATTCATTTTTGATCATGTTAAAGGCACATTCCTTGGTTTTGACTCACTGGCACTACTGCTGACAGTCTCATGATGGCAGGGGAGCACAAAAGCGAGAGAGACAATGTTGTCCTGGGGGTGAGATAGGGATGTGCTGTTAGCACTCAGATAAGTCTTTCTGCATTACTTATGTAAAAGGAAGAAAACTGTTACCTGAATGCAGGTAACAAGGTGGGTTTTTTAAGAAAATGTACTGTGCTATTATCATTAATTTAGGGGAGGAACAAAGAGCAATGGAATGATGTGGCTGTTGTGCCATCACAAGAACTAGAGTTATTGGATATCTGTAGGATCAGGGAAGAGAACTTACGTTCTCCCTGAGAAATCTACATTTTTCATCATTTAGATTAGATAATGAAAGTTTTGTGTGGAAAAATACATCAACTGTCACATAAATTTTGCTTGGTCATAGTGAGCTGGCTGCACCAGCCCTGACCAGGTTGTAGTGATGAGTGGCCCATTGCAAGCCCTGATAAATCTGCCATGATAAATTCACAAGCTAATTGGCTCAGAGTGTTACACCACATACTCAAGTGAGTCTTATTTCCTATTCTAACATAACTAGAGCCCAAACTTGCAGGATACAGCACTTAAGGATGAGTTAAATTGTAGCAACATAAATAGTTGAATTGAGATGACCCACATTTTTATTCTTAAATACGTGTAATTGTCCTGTTGGACTGACACCACAGCTCTTTCCAGCATCTTGTCAGAACAAGGCATTGGTTTATTAATCAGCAAACCATGTATGGGTATGTCTACACTACACTTGTAAACATATAATTACATCCAGCTGTAAGACTACTGGTTTTGTCCACCATTATGGGGCTTTTATTTCTTATTTGATTGGTTGTCTGGTTGAAGGAATTTTTGTTTCATGCATGTTGAACCACATTAGAGTGGCTGAGGAATATCCCTGATGTTTAATTCCATTTGTTACCACCTTCAGTGATGGGATCCTGTCCACAGTCAAGTTGCCAGTACTAACAACATACATTCTTTCAACTTTTCAAAAAGTTGATACTCAATAAAGAGTAGTTTTTTAGTTTTGACTGACAAAGGTAGTGTAGAAGAATAAAGATAATAAACCAGATCATTACTTTTTGTCGACCATTTCACCAAAACTTTCTATATCCTGTATACCAATGCATATCCATATGTAGAATACTGGTTTTGGTATTGAAGATTCTCTGGGAAAAAAAAGTCCTCATTTTCAATGGGAAACATTTATTTTACCCCAAGACAAATGGTCTGTGTGCTTATTTTTTCATGCATTAACTTCAGAAATAGGTACCTTTATTTTATTTATATTTTTTGAAGGATTTCTATCACCTCAGCATTTCTAAAGACAAAGGGATGATGTGTGTTGATTAAAACTCTATCTGTTTTTATTAGTTAGCAGCAATGCCAAATGATTTGAAAGCAGGTTAGTACCTTAGAGGCAGCTATCAGAAAGGTTTTCTTCCTTTATTCATTTATAGACCACATGACACAAAGGACAAATAATCATCAAGAACACACGTATTCTCTATTGTATTCTGCAGTGTTTTAACAGTCTTGTAATTTCAATCTCTGCTTGCTTAACAATATAGCGATTTTTTAAAATTCAGAATATACATACATTTGGACATGCATGTAGAAGTCACATTTATTTGCTGTATTAAGACTATCATGAGCATCATTGCAATTACTGCTATGAGAAAACCAAAAATTGTCAGGTCTGCAAGAGATGTAATCTTTTTCAGACTGTCAAAGCTAAGGTGAATTTAAATCTGAGAGCTTTCAAAAGAATTACTGGTGACACTTTAAAATTTATGACAGAAAGACAGATTATAAAGTGCTGCCTAAAGGGACAGCACCAAAATGAGGCACTATGTTTGTGTTTTCACAGTCTATGCAATGCCAGCCTCCTCTCAGGAGGGTCCAATGCAGCGTTAATAATGTGAGATGGCTTCAGACAATTCTCTGGCTTCCTTAGAATAAATTTCAACCTGAACTAGATGGTTTGAAAACATGCAATTTACCCAAGCAGTCTATAACCTCTTCTTTTTCCTAATCTGATCTGAATTCTCACCCCTTTGTCACTCACCTTAATCATATTAGACACTTGATAGCAGTTAATATTGTTAGTGAAACAGAAACAACAAAATCTTTATATACATCAGTGGTCTCTGTAGTGCATGTTTGCTTTAGGTTTCTCCTGAAGTGTTGATCAAAGCATTTCCTGGTCCCTACAGTTAATCTACTGTGCTTTCTTGTTAGGCCTCCAAACACAGGAAGTTTACAGCTCAGATTGTACCTTGATTCAAGTATAAGATATGTAAGTAAGGGAAGGTATTTTCCCAGTCTTAAGCCAGTAATTACTCCATAGAGTAACTTACATTTTGACTGATGTATCTCTGAGTCTTGCTTAAAAAAATACAGCTTTTCACTTTTGCCTGCATCGTTATTTACTGCTGTTCTTTGCATGCCACAGCTTATCTGGTAAGATAATTTTATAAAGGTATTCTGTAAGGAATCCAGGAAAAAAACACGTTTTCTTTTTGAAATGCCTGATACTTCTGTTTATTCTTTGGGGACTGGAAATTACATCCCTAAGAAAAAAAAAGTCCCTTTTGGAACAGTTGTTCCTACCTGTTGTGCAAAAATGCAGTGTTCTTACTTGGCTACTGCAGTAGTTTCCTGAGCCAGCAGATCTTCTGTCAGTCACGTAAGGTTGTGCAAGCACTCAGAGCAAACCTCACTGGAGAAGCACTGCCCCACACTCTCAGGAAAATATTGCTGAATTCCATTATATGAAAAGTTAAGTGTTCTTCATGCACGAAGACCTCTTTGCAAATGTTTTCCATTATCCGAACTGTTGGCTCAGATACACTGGCAAAAGAAACAGTGGGAGTGTAGAACAAGTGGTGAATATTGTTGTCTCCGTTTGGTTTATTACATTTCTCATGATATTTGGTATTTTTACTAATCCCTAGTTGCTGAATATAGTGATTACCTGGGAAAGACAGCTTTCATTTAAATAAAATTAATGAAAAGTTGCATTTATTGCTGTTGCAAAGACTTTGAAAACATATACTTGGGAGATGCAAAACTCTAAATAGAAAAAGAGCCCTGAAATCTACCTTTCACACAGGTATTTAAGCCACTGTAGGACATTGGGAAGTGCAAACTACAATATTTGAGAGTGGGATGTCCACAGTCTTAGGGTATATGCAACACAGACCAGCTGTTCCTTGCTGGCTCCTGAGAGTAGCACATAAAACAGTGGTAGCCAACTTACTATCTATGCAAAACCTCTTTTGCCAAGTGAGATGGGAACAGATGAAGTCTCTGAGGGACCAGGCACTTGCAGATAACATCAGATGCATGTTAAAAGTGATATGCAGCATCCTCCTACTCTTTTAAAATAACTTTGAAATTCAGAAAGTGGTGATGTTTTCAGAAATGGAAGAATTCAAACTTTTAAATACTAAGCCGGTAAGATTTAGTTGGGAAGATAATGTAGTTGATGTTGTATCTGTTTGCTAGGACCAAAACAAGACGAAAAAAATAAATCTTAAAACATAGGCTCAATGCAGTGAGTGTTGTGGGTGAGCAGGGCAATTTCCAAAATCCAGCTGAATACTTCAAGAAACGATGTTGTTTTGACCTGACGCAGGAATTGCCGGCAGGGAGCAGGAATCCCCCGGGCAGCGCTATTCCTCCGTCCCAGTTCTGAACCCGTGCTCCAGGGGGCCCTGCGAGGCCAAAAGTGATGTTCCCTCCGCTCACCATCTGCAAGCCAGGGGGTTGTGCTACTGCAAGGACTGTGAAACCCCACTCTGCAGCCCCGTATTAAATAAAGTATCTTGGAGCTGCGTCTTCTGCCCAGGTCCTGCACAATTCCAAGAGTCACTGCGTGCTTTTACCTCTGCGCTGATCAGGACCAGCGGGATGCTGCTCCGGTTGGGAACAGTTGCTGCATTCTATCCTGGAGAGGATTAGGTTTCTGTGCTGAATGCAGACGTTTCACTTAATCATACATAAATATCAGTTTATATGTCACCTTTAAATTCCTTCAGAAGTCCTTAAATGCTACATCACAGATTGTTGTAGGAGTGATGGTTTATTTAGAGAGAAGTATTTTATTTCCAAATAAGAAGACAGCCAACACGAAGAGAAGTCTCTGTGTGCTGTGTTTGCATGTTTGTGATTGTTTCCGGAGTAAAAAAAAAAAAATTAAGTTAAAAATGACCCATCAGGGGCTTGTAGTGCTTGTGATTTATTTTATGGTTGTGGACTGTGGTAGAAAGAAAGCAAGTTTTTAGTTATATGTTTTATATATATGTTTTAGTTACATGTTTTAGTTATATAGTTATATATGATCTTGCTGCTTAACAGGTTTAAAAACAATTGTAGTGCACCTTTTAGAGGATTCCTGATCTGTGTCACATTCTATTCTGTATCTCTGCTGCTCTCCTTTTCCCATAGTCTTCCAGGTGCACCTGCAAAACTGATACACATTGCAAAGGGTGAGAGCAGCTGATTCAGTTAGTTGTAAAACGTTTGGACTGTCCAACACCTCTTGCTTCCTTTAACTAAAGTGTACTTCCATATCCCAAATGAACGGAAATTCAGACTTCCACCTTTTCTTTTTGCTGCTTAGGTTTCAGCTGTACTTGGTCATGTGACCTCTAACACTGTACAAGAAAAGCGCCCTGTCCTTTTAACAGTTCCTGTCATTAAGACAGGAACCCTTCTTCAAGGAGAAAATGGGAAGTTTTAACCAGCAATATTCCGTGCAGCAGGAGAAGAAACTTGAAATGAAGCCTCTCGGAGTTTGGCTAACCTCAAGAGTAACAGACTTATTTCTTGCTAAGCTATAGTTACTTCAAAAAACAGTGATTTGGGAGTTGTAGTTTTGAAGTTGAAGGTAAAGATTTTTTCTTTCATAGGCAGTCTCTAGATTTTCCATACACAAGTAGACACAAGACAGCTTTCTGAAGTAAGGGGAGGGAATGCAATGAGTCAGGCTTGCCTGTTATATATAGTTGGTTTTGTGCACTAAGATCACTAGTAACTGTGACAGGCCACAGAGTAAGACTTAACTTCTTCAGCTACCTGCAGATGTATATAAAATGCTTACCTAGTTTTGTCTCATTGATGGCTGGAGCTTAAAAGTTATAAAACTGTTTAGTCTTAACAACAGTGATCATTCTTGCTTCAAAGCCCTGCAAAAATATCCATGTGGCAGACTTGGAGCGCCACTTAAAGATGCAGTTAGACACTGCTGTGGTTGTAGTCATGGCCTGCTTCCACAGGGCACTATTACTAAGCTTATAAAAACCATGCCCAGCTTTATTTAGTATTACAAGGCTTTAACTTCATGCCAGCAGAACCGCATAAGCCTGTTTCCCCACACACCCCTATGAGAAGGAGAGGAAGTTTATAAAGGGGGCTCAGCTCTTATTAATGAAGACCTGAACTGCGCCCACAAATCTCACTTCTCAGGGACATTAGGAGAGTGTTTTGGCTATGGCTCCACATCCAGAAGCAGCACTGTTTGAATTACACCTCCCATAGAGCAGCCTGCCTTCTTTCCTCTTTTCCACCCTAGGCTATGCCAAAAGTATTCATGTGGCTTCCTGATGTACCTGATCACATAAGTGATCCAGCCAGAAAAATAGCCTAGAATTTTTTTTTAAGTTTTTTTTTTCTCCCTGCACAGATCTGGTTTTGAAACATTTCACCACACAGCTGCGTAAATAGTTGGCTTTGGCTGAGCAGTTTGAGGGGAGTGGCGCGGGCACCAATATCCAAACAAGAAGGGGAGCCAGGACTGCTTAAACTATCCTTGCCATTAGAGAAATGCTCCAAGAATCACAGTCCCAGCTGCATGCAGTGCAAAAGCACAGGTCAAAAGCACAGGCTAGCTGCCTTCAGCGTTCATGAAGAACCTGTACAAAATTGGGAAACCGTTGCATACAAATATGAGGCTCACCCTGATCTGTTCCTTTTGTGCTAGCTGTTCTCAGTGTTGTGAACCATGCCTGTTATGGTTGTTCAGCAGTGGATGCCATCAAGAAGTAGCTTTGTGCCTTTTAAAAAGCAACCTCCAGATGTAAATAAAATGACCATTGGAATGGGTGGTGCAAGCCCTGAGGTCCCACAGACATCCATCCTACTTACTATGCCATTAAGATCAGGTCTGTGCAACACCAGATCCAGATCAACTGACAACATAGATGTGTGTCATATCAGACTCGATAGGTTTGGTTACTCAATTAGCCTGCAAAATAACCTGCAAAACAGCATGTATTTCAGACTTCTGTTTATGCTGGATTGAGAGGACAGACTGTAACACCTGCCAGAATAAAGAAGTTATCCTTCAGAAATACTTTAAAACAAATTAGAACCAGAAATGAAGGTTTGGGCAGATTCAGTGGTTTATGTCAAATAGCTATATTTTATTTTATTTGGTACTGTGTGCCCCAGAACCAGAGTTAGCACACTGTGTGACAACAACCTGATATTCTGCACAAGAACTACAACATGACTAAGAAAAAAAAAAAATCATAGAATCTTCCCTGCTAGATTTAGTTGGTTAAAATCTAGCTAACAAACTTCAAAACACCAGTAGCTCATGAAGTCTAGCATGTTTTCTCTGCTTTTTTTTAATGCCTCAGACTTACAAAACTGCTCTGAGGCAGCTGAATAAAAAGTACTAAGAGCTTCTTGTTTTGTTTTTGTAGTGGTCCTCTTCTACAAAGGGCGAGATGGTTAATTTTGGTAGCTACAGCAACTGAGAGCAGCATCTCTGTATCTTAATGAGTCAGTGGGTGTGTGTATTTTTTAAGTACCCAAGAAAAACTTTTTACATGATGAGTTAAGCAGTTTTCTAATTGTGGTTTTTGAAGATGTCTCTGGAGGTAATTGTACTGCAGTCTGCGTGGACATTGAATACCTGCCGGGTGTCTGCATCCAACTGAACAGGGTGTTCTGCAGAATCCTTCTGGAAGGAAAACTGGTTACAGGGGTCTGTTTGAACACTTGGGATGATGGCAGAAAGGAACAGACTAAATTTTTATGGAGTACCGTCCTACAGGTCCCAGAAAGCAATTTGCAAACATTGAAGAAATGTCAGGGAAAAGAGAGGCAACAAGGTCCATCCATCTCCAAAAGCATCTGTGAAAAATTACATAGCCCAGATGGCTAAAATGATTTTCACATTCATTGCACATGTAGTCTGGGCTTAGCTATCTCCAGTGCAGTCATTCTGCTGATCTATGGTAGTTATTCCCCCCTCAGTGCATGAGCATGTCTCCCATCCACATAAATAAGAGTTATGTCTTTGTATCCAGGGAGAGGGGATTTTATTTGTCTAGTGCTGAAGCAGCTTCTCACAGGACTGTTTTCCTCCCAGATTCCCAGTTTTCTTCAGCTCTCTTGACCTGTGTTTTCTTTGTTTTGAACTGTTTGGACTTTTATATTTTAGGTAATAAATGTTAGTAAATTATGGAGAAGGTGACATGACTAGAAATGGGGTCCTTAGTAGGTCCAACCACCTCAACCTAAAATATGAGAGGTGGCTAGAAAGAGAGAAAAAAATCTGGAAAGTTTTACAGCATAGAAGTAATTTTATTTTATATGATGATATCACCGCATTTTCCCCTCTCCTTTCCCCTGGTACCTATCAGTGAGAACTTTGTTTTGCTATATGTGGGAAAGTTACGTTTTTATTTACAGGGCTTTTGTCAATTGCTTTTAAAATCTCTGTCACAAGGTATTATTCAAGCAGTGCCAGTGATGTCTATGGCTATTACTGCTAAAAAGCATCTAAGCCGTGGAGCATGGGTTTCTTTTGTATATGAGTTTAGGCAGTTTAATTAATGGAGTGCAATACTAATGACCAGGGTATCTCAATCCATATAGGCACTGCTGCTGTACTAGCAACACCTGGGTCACATTTTGACACCCCCCATTTATTGTCCAAGACTGTTGCTGAGAAGGTGGAGCTGATGTTTGCTCAACATTAGGTTTGATGTACCAGGGTTTTCTGAAGCACAGGTTTGTCAAGCTGGAATAGTCAATTTTTGCTATTTGTTCTTCCCCTGTGGATTTTACTTAGTTATTGCCATGATGTGACAAGGTTAGGAGTGTTCTTCTCCCTATGAGCTTCTGGAAGTGTTGCTGATATGTCTGCTTCTTGACCTCTCATTATTTCTTGGGGGAAAGGGGAGAGATGGGAAGAGGAGAGGCAGCGACAAAATTTTAATTATTTTTAATTAATTTTTTTTAAATGTTTAAAATTTCTCTTCATTTCTCTGATATTGTTATAAACCAGGCCCTCAACCACTCCAAACTGTTTCCTTCTGTGTGACAGAAGCTGTCATATGACTTCCTCATAATGCTATTTCTCTTTACCTTTTCTGTCTCTTCTCTTTCCAGGCAACAGTTTTCCTAACATGCTCACTTCCCGGTTAATGAAACAAATTGACACACAGCCATCTTGGGAAACAATTGTATAACTGAACATACCAGGGATAAGGCAGGGGAGGTTTCAGTAGCCTAAAGTCAGCAGCAATGTGAGAGTAATGAGCTCCTGGACAGCACTGCATGCCTGCTAGCTTCCCCCCATCTGGCTCCTGCATGAATTGGGGTTGGCTAAAGCCACTGGGAAGGGGCTGTACTTGTACTGTGAGTGCTCTATAAGGTGCTTGGTCACTGTAGCTGTAGAATAACTTTGCATCAGGGTATGGGTAGATCCTGATCTTTTGCATTCTCTGGCCTGATGAAAGGCAGTTTTCCTTCAACTTCTTGTGGTGCTGGACGAGCGCCCTGTTTGCCTGGCCCCTCCCCAGGTTATCAGGGGCAGCAGAAGAAGCAGATTAGGGCCATTCACACCAGCAGTTTCCTTAGTGCCTTTGCAAGACTGATAACCTCTGGTGGAGAGGCAGTGACGCCAGCAGGCAGCAATCTCTTCCCCAGGGAGGGCTGCCTGCCCTGCAAGTGTGTTTACCCCCACAGGTGTGGCTCCTGGAAACCCTGTCTCTCCCTCTGGTTTTTGGCGCCTGCAACAGTCTCCCAGGCTGGTCATCATGGCTTGTCCAACTCTAGCCATCCTCCTTGGGGAGCCACTTCTGGACAAGATCTTGTGGAAGTGTTGCTCAATAGCAGCCTCATCCTTCATAGGTGCTGTTATGGTGCTGCCAAGGGGGTATGTGCTGAGCCAGCCTGTCTGTGGCAGATGACAGCCCTCACCACTATTTCCTCTCTGCTGCCTGGCAGCCTGTGGGGAAAGGTGTTGGCTTCAGAAAACAACATGGGCCAGGTGAGAAAACAAGAAGAGACATGGGAACAGCTAGGTTTAATTTGTGAGCCTGACCACTTCAGTGCTGCCAGTCAAAAGGCAGGGCACAACCTGAGTAGCCCGGGATGGGTGGCAGGGGAGGGTGCCTACCCCCATGTGCCCCAGCGTGCTGCCGCAAGAACGTGCTGCAGCACATCCAGAGCCATGCGAGGCAAATGCCTTCACCGGCCCAGCTGGCTGCGCCTGGCTGAGTCCCTTTCCACAAAGGCAGCACTAAGTACAGGCATGCCCTTAATCTCCTGTCCTCACCTTCAGGGAAGTTACGAAAGCAAAGTCCTACTTCGTTTGAGGATTTATGAGCACGGCTGTGAGTGTATATTAGCTTGCTTGGCCCAGGATATAGTGAGCCACTGAGGAGTGTTTACTGAAGTGTACCCTGGCATCCTTATCCTTCCTTTGCAGCTGCTATTTACCAGACAGCATTTGTGGTGAATGTAGCTGGCAGGAAACATCGTCTAGGAATGAACTGGATGAGTTAAAGAATTTTTCACACTAACATTGTTACAAGCATTTGAAAATGTTTCACATGAGAGCGTATTTTTGTAACACTGAATTAAATTAACATTGCATGAAGCTGGCTCAACTAAATCAGATTTACCATCAAAATGTTTGGTATTTTTGTTTTGGGTCCCTGCCTTGTTTACAGCTCCTCTGTGTTACACTCTGTGTTGCAGAGATATCATCTCCATCCACTCTATTGACACGTACACACGTGGCAGCAGCAGGGCTAATTCATCAGCACTGCGATGCAGGGTGGGAGGGACAGGAGGGGGTGGGCAGTGTTTGGAATGTGGTGTGAGATTTAGACTTTTTCTTGGCAATTAAAGAAACTGATTATGAAAATGCACATATTCCTGTTTTAGTCAAAACGGCCTGCTCTGACACTATTTCTTTTAGAAACTCAGATTACTTAACTAGAATGACAATGTCTTCTTTAAAAACTATCAGAATAAAGAAGCAGGATTGTTTCTTCCATAAGCTGTTCTGAGATTCGGAAATCGCTTTCTCTATTCTGGGATTTAACTTGCCAGTCGAGTATAATTATTTTTCTTGTAGTTTGGTAACCCATGACTGGAACTTCTTTTTTTAATTATCATTCCAGAAACTGAGAAAACTGCTTAAAAATAGATAGAAAAGAGACCAGAACCCACAAAAAACAGACATCCATTAATATGCATGTCATCCCACCATGATGATTCTTTCTTTGTAGGTTGTGCAATCTACCCCTTCCTTTACCCATTGCCTTTGTTTTCTAATTAGATCTTTGTTTAGATTTTATGTAGGACTGTTATTCTCTATTTTGTTGAGAAAGTTCCTAGCAGATTGTGGCTGCTACAGCTGTATGGGAACAAACTGTTTTTGTTGAGTTATTTATTTGAATTGGGACTTTCTAAAACCCTCTCCTTGTCATCAATCTAATAGAGATGTTCCAACAGTGTATTAGTCATTACAGGGGGGATATGAAGCAGAGTATAGTTTTGGAGACGCCCTTCCAGTGAAAGACAGTGAGCTTTAAACCTCCTCACAGATGTGCAGAGCTGTACTAGCCATGCTTAACTCCCTAGCATGCTTAATGGGCTTTTTGCCTATAAATCCCCATGTGCCATTGAGATATTGGATCTTTATAGAAGGGCTGGATTTAATGGGAAGCCTGGATGTCTCTGATTTATCTCACAGCTCCCTCCCTCAGCGTTGCTTATGGGGGTGGGTGGAGTGCGCTGCTCCGACACTGACTTCTGTTGCCACCCTAGTAAAAGGAGCAGAGGGGGAAGATCTCCCTGCCCCGCACCCAGAAGCAAGCTAAGAGCTGGGGCTTTGTCTCCACAGCTCTGACAGCAGCATGGCCATGAAATAGATGAAGTAAACAAACCAACAATACAGGCATTTTTGTACAGAATAGGTCTATTATTCTTTCTGACAGCATGACTTGGATTTTGAGTTTTCATTCTTTGTATTGTTCCTTATTTAAAAAGAAAGAGAAAGCAGAACAAGGAATAATACAAATGAGACAGCCTAGGGCTTGTGCTTGCCTATAGGATATTCTTAAGGTCCTGTTGGCACTACAAATTGGAACCATTTTGTAACCCAGTCCCTGAACCCAGCTTTATTTTTAAAGCAGTCAGATTGATTTGCCCAGGACTGCTATGCAGACTAATAACCAAGAGGCCATAACCAATCCCCTATCAAGACCAATTCATTGATGATTCAATGTACAGAGTTTTCCTTAGCCGGAAAACGGTGTTCACAGTCATACAGAGTAGCATGTGTGTATTCGCTGCCCTCTTCATTTCAGCCCTAGGTGGGATTTAGACAGGAGGATGCTGGGTGGGTTGCAGCACGAATGCTTACTGCCGCTCCTTGACATGCTGAGCAGTGAGCCCTGTTTGCAGCGGGCTGCCAGGCTGGGTTCTGCCCTGATTGTCGCTGCTGGGCAGGGTCTTCTGGAGGGAGCCCATGGTCAGAGGGCTTCTGGAAAGGTGCATAAAGCTGTCAGGGCTTTCAGACAGCATTTCATTGCAAGTCTCACACTCAATAAGGCTTAAAAAATTGGCATTAGATAAATTCTGAGTACTTTCTCGTCCTTTGGACTGTAATCCATACTGTCTGCTGGACACAGAAAAGCCAAGATTGATTCTGGTAGATAACCTTTTCCTCCTTACTCCAGCAAAGGCTGCCTATGCCTGAGAAACAGGGTGGAGATGTTTCACAGCTGCATCAAAAGAATATGGAGTTACACATTCCTAAAAGCACACAAACTTTTGTCTAATCTGGATGAGGAAGCCTTCTGGGGCATTCCATTCTGGTCTGGGGGAGGTATGGCTGCAGGGAAGCCCTTCCTGTGGAAGAGGAGTGGGAGCATCTGTTCAAACCCTCACACTCTCCTCACACTGATTTTTTTGGATCTTGACACCCACAGCAAGGGACAAGCAATAAAACCATCATCACTGAAATGAGATGCACTGTTATCATAATCATATTAGCAATCCTGATCCTGCTTCTGGAAAGAGCACATCAGGAACACTAGGTAGAAAATGTTTTTATGTTAAAAAATTGTTAGTTACTGATTGCGTGTGTGAGAGACATAATTTCTTGAGTTTTTTCCATGCTATTTCTGGTTTTATCTCTGCACTTGTGATTTTCCAAGGGAACACATGGAGTAAATCCTTATTCCACTTTCAAGACTATGTGTAAACCTCAGTTTAACTGGGCAGTCTGGAAGATCTTTCATTCCACTAGATGCCATTTCTGTTTACACTTCTGTAGCATTTAAACATTGAAGAATTGTTTAAATGCATTTAACATTTAATGCATTTATGTTTATGTTTAAATGCATAAACAATGCATAGATTTATGTTTAAAGGCATAAACATTGTGCAACCACCTCAGTTCATGGTCTTAAACTTAAATAATTGGAGGTTTTGGCCTGAAACTGACAAACTGACACTGGAGGAATTAAAGAGAACCACAGAGCATCTCCCCATTATTGACAGGTAATAGATAACAGAATACTTTATTGACAGATAAATAAATTAGTGGCTGAGAGTCACATCCATTAATGGCAACCAGCAAACCAGCTTCCCGACTTAGTCTCTCAATACAGTTTGAGAAGCCAATGCCTGGATGCCCAGGAGTGTTGTTCTTTTGCAACAGGAGGTAGGAAAATGGGGCACACAAGCAGCAAGGAGAAGAGGGTGCATGAGGAAAGGAGGAGGCATGAGGAACTCTGGTAGGCAAGTCAGCTGCAGTAAAAAGTCTTTGTCTGAGAGACATGGAAAAATGAGGAAGAGAGCTCATAAAGGCATTCAGCAAGAGAGGCAAATGGGAACAGACACAGATCCTGCTACAGGAGGGCATTAAAGTGTCTTTGTCAGGAAATACGGAGGGATAAGATGAGGGAACACACAAATATTGTATCCAGGACAGGCTGTGGCATCCAATGACAGTCAAGGAATGGATGCACAATAGGAGGAAAAGGGTCACACGTGGACTAATTACTCATGATCACAGACCCAGGTATGTGGGACACAGGGATGCAGAGAAGCGCACACTGGGAGGACATGGGGTATTATACAGAATTGCTGGCACAGGGACACCATGTTCAGCTGCAGGAACATCTTGTGTGGCCCTGGGAGAAGTTCAGTCCCTTTCTCCCAATGTCTTTATTGTCCGATGCATATCAGAGGCAGCATATGCAGTGAGACTGTCCTCAGCAGTGCACTACACGAGATTGATGGCAATACAATTTCCTCAGGAAATATGTTATGCATTTGTTATTTTCAATGGGTATAAGGTGGGAAAAACAGCTAAAGGTAATTCACTGGCTTACTTCCTTCTCATACTCAGAATGTGGAAGCTTAAACCTTTTCTTTCTGACATTGTGGCTGTTCAGCAGAGGTTGTAAAGCTTTGCTTTCAGTGGGAAAATTGATCAACTTGACAACCTAAAGTTGTCTCTGTCTGACATTGCCATGCCAATAAGACAGAGTGCCTAGGCTTTTTGTCCGTTTTCTGCTGTTGATTTCCCAGCGTGGGGTAGTTGTACCAGATTTTTGGATGCACACGCATGTCTAATTGCATATTTGTTATTAAACATATATAAAATTCACCCACAAACATGAAGCAGATGGAAGTCTTGTAAAGAAGGATTTATTCCCTCTGTGGCCATACACAAACATTTGAAATACCTGAATCAGACTGAGTCATGAGGTTAAAAATAGATTGTTAAAGTCTTCATATTTACTTTCTAAATTTTAAACCCTGTGCAGGCACAAGGAAGCATTTAAGGTTTTCTCACTTTAATCATTTTCTCTAATACCAGAAGGAGTAAACAAGGGGGTTTTCTTTCCTTGTCTTTTAATGAAAACAGGAGATCTCAAGACTTTAAATGAAATCCTGAGAATAGGCAACAGCTTGTTTCCTGCTTCCTTCCCATGTTTTTCCTGCCAGGGATCCTCAGCTGTTGGGCACAGCCCCTGACCCTCCTGCACCCTCAGCCCACCTGCTGTCCTTTCCTTCAGTGCTTCTGCCTCTTGCCTCCCTTGGACATTGTGCTCAGTCTGCTCCTGCTCACTTTGGCCCCAAGGCCACTGGCACTGAGTAGAAATGTGGTTGTAAATTCCTGACCTAGAGCATGAGGACTGTGGCTGTTTGTAATATGCATCTCACTCAATCTCAGCCATCATTCCTCTTCCCACAGCAGTAGGGATGGTTGCTGGGGTTGGGATGTTGTGCAGCTCTAGCCTGTGTTGTTTGTCCCTGCAGCATGAGGTCAGGCTCTCTTTCTCCTCATGTAGAACAGACCCTCCAGGAACTGCCCAATTCAGTAGCTGCAGATGGAAATGCCACCCATAGCCACTGGAAAGAGCTGCTGCTGCCAGAGCACAGCTTTGCTTTGCAAATACAGGAATTGCTGAGCTGCAAAGGTGAGCTTATGCAAGTAATAGTGTGAGGCAATTATTTAAAATCACTACAGTCACCATCATCTGTAGAAAATGGTTTTCTGCTCTTTCAGTACTCTAAAATAGCAATGCCATGTTTTGCTCTTGTGAGAAAGACATCAAGACATTTTCAACCTGAAAGACAAAGTCTAAGAGTATCAGTGATTTATAACAGTGTGGAGAGACTTCATATATGGCACTCCATCTCAGAATTATATTTCTCCTTTTGAACTCATAGGGATATATGTCTTTGATAGAGTATTTTGGTTTTTAATTTGCTTCCAAATAGAATTAAAAAGGTATTTTAGAAAATCATATACAGGGACCTTTCTAAAGGCCTAGCGTTTAAAATCTTCCATGAGTGTGTGCAGGCATATGCCTAAGGGAAATTTGTCTGCATATGTATATGTAGTAACAAGTCACAATTTTCAAAACATCTGCTTGCTTTCTGCATTCCAAGTTCACCTTCATTTGCTCAGTTACAAAGCTTCTGCTGTATTTAGTCCTAGATAAGATTCAGAGGGCCACAGCAAATTGGCAGCACAGTCCTTATCAGCTGTTTTCATAACCAGCAGAACTTGGGTTGGTCCAGGCTGGAGGGGAAGCTGTGAAGGAGCCAGCGCAGGCTGGGCACCAGGGCCAAAACCACGACCTCCAGGTGGGAGGTACCCTCAGGGTGGTGGGGGGGTGATGTTGGGATGATGCCAGGGAGCAGTTTAAGAGGCTGCTCCCCTCTCAAGCTAGAGAGCTTTTGCATTCCAGGCGCAGACCTGCCACACCAGTGTTTTAGCAGTCGGCAACAGTGGGTAGCCGGCACACAGTGGTGGAAGTGACACATGTCTAGCAGAAAAGGAAAAAGGTGTTTGTCAAAGGGAGGGCTGCAGCTGGGTGACTCTGCCTTTGTTTGAACTATAGTGCTGGGGAGTCAGCAAGGTCTTTAGCTCAGCTCCTCTGAGCCTTTGTACATATCCGTCAATATATTTTTTCATACTTCAGGGAGCGGTTACCCAGAGTTTCTAGGAGGCATGGCTCTTCCTCGGGCATGAGGCTGGCTTACTGATGCTTTTCATCTGAAGTATAAAGTGCTGCTTTGATGGCTGATGGGGTTTTTCACCTTGGTGGGTCTGGAAGTTGATGGAGAAGTGAGTGGCACAGATGCTTTGGAGAACAGTCAAGGCTGTAAAGAAGAATTAACTTAATAATCCCTATCTAGGCAGTTGCTGTTCTATGGGGTCAGATGGTAAGTCACTGAGATCACTCCATTCTCATACATTTCTGTAGCTAGTTACCTGTATTTTCAAACTACATTCAGATTACATTGATGCTTTTCAGAAATCTATCAAATGGTTAATTATAGCTGAATTTAGTAGTTACTGGCATTGAATATTTGATTGAAAATGAATAGTTACTTTCAAACTGGTTTCCTCCTGAGAAATAGAAGCAATACTTCTGATATTACTGTTTGTGAACAGTTCTGCTGCTTACTCTCCTCCTATCATGAAAGGTAAGTCATTCAATTAGTTAGTTATCCTTACAGGTAGGATTTTAGTGTTATACTTTTAATTTATCCCTTAGAATAAAATTTGTGGATAAATATGAAGATGAGGAATGTTTAAATTGAATGGAAAGAGACTAATAAATACAAATTTTGAGCAGTAGGATGTGGATAAAAAGTCGTGCAGGGGTTTTTTTCTCTCTCTGCTTTAAATACAAGTGAAAACTTGCTTCTTGAATTTAGCTTGAATTCAGATTGTTTCTCACTTGCTACATCTTCTAATTAGTCACCTATTCACATTGTTTTAAAGCCAAGAGAAACTGAATATTGCTCCTATGTATTCACTTAGTCTAGATCTAATTTTCTGTTCAGGGCACCCATGTTGGAGAACATAAAAAAACTTCAGTGATTCACTGGGTGACTGAAGCTGTTAGTACTTCCCAGGGATGGTACAAGAAATGAAATCTCAATTAAGAGTGACTTTCCCTTACAAAGTAAAGCCTTTGAATCAGGGTATACCTCTAAGCCTTTTGTCTGCCAAATGGGTGGGGGTAATTCCGTTGAGAAAATGCAGTCAAGATGTGAAAAAAAGTGCCCAGGGGCATCCAAGGCCTGTTTCCAATGATGCACGGATGTTAGCAACATGCTGAGCCTTAAGATCCCAGAGCACAATAAAACAGAATATTCCCTTCTCACTCTCTGGGAATTAAATTAGGTGTCAAACCAAAGGGCTTTAGGAAAATGAGAAAATGTTTGATTTTCAGTTGGAACTTTTGCATGATTTACAAACTTTCTTTATGTGAAAGTGGGTGAAAATATTGTTCTTTGTTGGCATGAAATAAGGATTTGTCACTATTTTTGTGGCAGTGCCTTTTATATAAGCCAGTTGTAACTTTTAACTCAGAAGCTGTTCAATTATATGCCTAGTTTTCAAAAAAATTCAGACTAATCTTCAGCAAAGTGAATTCTAAAAATTTTGAAAGTACAAAGTATAATTTACAGTACGTTACAGTATATACTTTATAATAGATGGTATAAAATTGAGCTTAAGATTCTTAATTACTAGAATTATGTATATAACTGAACCAAGTTATTTTAAAAGTTCCAGAAGAGACTCCTGTTCCAACTAAATAAGTGGGTTTCCACAAGTCTAATCATCTCACATATTGGGGTAATATTCTGTTATAGAAGAATTTTAAATGAAAAAAAACAATCTGGACTGTTCAGTTTCACTGTTCCTTCAGTGGTGATAAATACAGAATGCATCCCCATTGACAAGTACTGAAAATATATGTTCAAAGTCCCTATGCTTTCAGAAGATTCATTAGGGAAAATTATGTTTACAGAAGTAGGACTCAAGTCATTCTGTTTGCTGAAGACTTGTGCTATTTGCATCAGTGGGAACTGCTGTGCCCTAAAGGAACTGATGCTAAATTTCTCTGAACACAGAAAATAGACAAAGTGAAAAAAATGAAATACATTGTAGTGGTTCTGTACATTTGATTTAAATGAATTTGAAATATACCTCTTGAACATTGTATGAAGTATTACTTTGGAGGGAGAATTATATATCTATTAAGTGCAGATTGTCTGTTTTAAGATGAAATAATAAAAAAAATAAAGAAACTAGGCATTATTCTATGATTCTTCATAAAATCTGAAGAACATCTTCGACACTTTCAATTTTCTTCCTCTTATAGTCTGTTGTAAATAGGCAGTATTCTTGATCTCTGCTGCATATGTTTAGGTTAGGTTTCCTGAATAATGAGAATTCTTCTTTAAGCAATTCTCTCCCAATACATTTTTTGTATCTTTTTATGCTAGCTGGGTTTTTTCAGTATTTAAAATATGCTGAAATTGTATTTTCATGGACTGTAAAATAAAGAGGACTAAAAATCCCTGCTTTCTTCTCCATTTCCATTAAAAAAAAATAAATTGTCCGTATAACTTCATGTGTTTATAGAAGGGCAAGGAAATGTCAACTGTCATAAATTCTTAGGTTGAAGATCTTCCAACTGAGCTAGCACTAACTCCTAGGCAGTTGTTTTTTTTAGAAGGACATGTTTTGTAGACCTAATAACTAGGCCTCTGGGTTATTTAAGGTGTTCTTCTCCGGATTCTTCATAACTGGTTCAGATCTTTTTTGAAGTGCAGTGTCAGCAATAAGTCTCATAGTCCAGACAATGGAGGTCTTGCAATGCTGAGGAAAGCAAAAGATTTATTTTACGTGCCATCTGTTAGTAAATCTTTATATAATGGTTGCTTTTCTGTGACAGCAAGAAAGAAGTTGACTCATGTTCAGCCTGAAGCCTGCAGATCCTTTCATGAGAACTGCCACAGGGCCAGCTGTCTCCCATCTCCTGCTCATTCTCCAACTTATTTCTCCCCAAGTGAAGTATTTTGCTGCAATATGTCCTTTTTGCATACTGCTTCCCCTTTGTCTTAGCCCATTTCTCCAATTTCCATATCCATCTGTATATCTAATCATGCTTTCCAATATGCCTGAAGCTCCTTCTAGCTTTCTGCAATCTGAAAACTCAGAAATCAGGTTGAATCATCATCGGAGGACATGGTTCTCTCTTACTCACTCATGGTTTTCAGCACTTTCTGCTGGCCTCTCCAGGCTTGGGCACATCTTGTGGGTTGCTGCTGAGCGTCATGATCTGGAGAGGATGGTTACTGAGGCCCTGCAAGAGCCTCAAAACACATGTCCTGGTTACAAGATTCAAAATGTGAACAGTTCCTAAACAAGAATGTTCTAAAAATATTGAATAGTGTCATAATGCCTTGACGCATCTTTCCAATTTGATGAGGAACCACTGATAAATACCTTTTGATATGGTTTTCCTGTCATGCACTGACATGCACTGACAGTTTCCTATGGGCCATTCTCTTCAGGAATATGCCATATGAAGCAGCATTGGGAACCATATAAAAACAGAAATACATTTCATCTGCCTCCTTCTTATTTGTAAGGTATATCATTGTACTACTGTACAAAAATTAACTCTATTTGACAATAATTTACGTTTCTCACAAAGGCAAGTGACTTCAAAATTTTTATGTGCTTACAAATAGTGTGTGTGATTCTTTGTTCCTGAGCATTTTTTCCTGGAAATTTAGGTCAGACTGAAAGGTCAGTGGGGACCCTATGAAACCTACTTTTGGCTCATAAAGATAAGCTTTTACTCACCTTTTTCCTATCTTCTGCAACATTAACCATCTGTACTGTTGTGTCTGGATCTATGCTACTGACCTTGCCAGACTTGTGTGGCAAGAAGATTTTTGTGTCTGCAGTTGACAGATGGAGGGCAAAGGCATAGTGGAGCAGGGTGATGGTGTGGGGCAGCCCTGCAGGGGGCTAGGGAGCCTGCAGCAAGCCAGACCACTCAGGTGACCTCTTTGTGGATGAGAAGGACTCAGTTTCTCTTCCTGTCTCATGCCCAGGCTGCATCTGCCATGACCACTTTCTCTTACCTGCATACCAAAGATATGCTTAGTGGCATGTGGCATTTGTGTCTCAGCATCATTTTGGTAGTTAGGTCTTTCTGCTTTATGTGATACTATTCATAAACAATTCTTATTCAACCTGCTTTATAACTGATGCAGTCATCCATAGGAGGTGTTGAACAGTATCAGAACTTATGTTATTTTCCCTTCTTATTAATGCCCCCAAACTAACTGGGCTTTCTGCTCTGTCTTTCCAGAGTTTGGGACTAGTGTAGGTTACCTTTGAAATACAACTGCAGGCCTCTCCTTTACCTATAATTCCCAAAGAAGCTGTACACTTTCTGCAGTTGTATTTCAGTTTTGTGAATTCACAAAAAGTTTCTCTTATGCAGGTTACATCAAATACTTTATTATGCATTAAGATACACAGTTCCTCCTGGCTTATTCCTCATGGCTATTTTATTAGCACACGGGCTTTTAATATGGTGGCCAGAGTGAGCTGCTCTTGTTCCTGTCCCTCTTGTGACCTTACAGTGAACCCCAGTTTTTTCCCTTCTTCCCCTCATCAGAGTTCATGCTTTTTTTTTTCCTTTCCATCGCTTCCATGGGTTTTGGCTGCTGTCTACATTGTTTGAGTTGGGAGGGAAGAATTTAGTTCACTTTGTTGTTTTCTGTCTTTCTTCATTAGATGGATAACAGCAGAATAGCAGGGAATCTGTCGTGAAGCCATTATCCTGTGATCAAAGAAGTCAAAGCATTCTTGGCAGTGTCCTCTGCACAGCCTCTGCATCCAGCCCAAACATGTCCATATGCATGTATGCCCACATGTCTATGTGTACCTCTCTCCTTTGCCTGGTCTTTTACACTAGCTGGTAGGGTCCAAGGTGATGCTGAGGGAGTCCCTGTGCCTTCTTATTGTCCAAATTTGTTTAGCTTTTCCTAGGAAACCATGTGTTTGTTTCTGGGCATTTCCAGTTCCATTTTTTGAAGGAAGAGAAGATTTTTGCCCCTCCTAAAAAAGGCCAGAACTATGCGTGGAGGGAGGTCACTAAGGAGGCTCAGCACCTGGAGAGGGGCATGAGCTCTTCCCACACACACAGAGTGTGCCTGGGCTCCTGATAAATTGAAGAGCAAACAACAGCAAGGGAAGAGGTTCAATATTCTAACCAAGGGAAACAAACTTCTAGGTAGTTTAAAAAAAAAAACTTGGAAGATGTCTTAAAAGATGTCTTGTGATGTCTTAAAAGAGCGTTTGTCATTTCCTTGAAAATATTATTGCCGCCTCCTCCACTTAATTGCTTCTTCCTCTGTACTTTGAAGATGGTGCAGTTTAGTGCAGTGTATGTGTATTTGAGGGCCTCTATGCTACTTAGTCACCTAACTGTTAGGACTTTGTCATGAGAACTGACTACTAAACTGCCCCAGAATAACTAATTATCCCACATATTTTTTGCTTGCAACAGTCCCATGCATTGCCTGTGGCTTCCATTAGTATGTACCATCGTTTAATGGCATATTCTGCATATTTAACCATTGATCTGGCACTGTAACTTATCTAGTAGTTTCAGACTCTGGTTGAAACTCAGAAAAAGTGATTTGCAATCTTTCTTAAAAATGTCTAGGCACAGAGGCAAATCAGTGTGGTGAATTTAAGGCTATTAAAACTAAGACATTTTCTTAATGGCTTTATAAGGACTTCATTAAGATACTTAGTAAGGCTTCAGAAGTCCATGAACCACAAGCGGAAAACCACAGTTTCAGAAACAATCTGTTAGGAATTAGTGGTGAATTCACAGTGTTTGTTACCTTCATTGCTGCTAGTAAATAAGAGGAAGCATCTGCTATCTATTTAAGCAGTGAAGATTAGCAGCAGAGTTTTCAAAAGCAATTGTCTACTCCATTGATGTTGGTCTGGAAAGGACTTTGGGAGCTAGATTATTCTAAATGTCTCATTTCTCATTCTCCCCTTTCACCATACTGTCATATAGTTTTCAATATGGAGAGGTAACACGAAATCCAGAAAGATGTGAGAGCCTGAAATGAAGAGATATCGTTGTGATTCTTATAAATCTACGTTAGTGCAGTTGTAGTTAAATACTCTGTGATTCTCCATCTTTAATACCATGTTAGTAAATGATGGCCACGAGTTCCTGTGATATAGTATCCACTGCTTCTATAGTTATCATTAATACAATTTTGTATGGGAAATACAATTGAAATATGACTGTCTGTCCCTATGCTACCTCCCACAATGATCATTGTGCTGATGAAGTTCTCCAGACTATAATGCTTTTAGTTTAAATATATCAAGTTTCCTCACAGAAAGACTTGACTTTAAAATTATTTGATATTTCAGTTTCTTCTGAAACTCTGCATTTTGCATGCACTTTATAATACAGAAATATTACTTTCCAGCAAACACTCCCACGTCTTCACATGATTTGGGGCTTTATTACAAAGCATTTCCCCTTCCCATTTAGAAGAGTGTCTCCTTAGAGCTGTGTATTTTCTGTGGTTGTTGCTGTAATGTGTTTAGCAGGTTTATTTCTGTTATGCTTCATTGTATAAAAGATGTGTCCAGCAAAACAGATCACTTCCTAAAATATCTTTGCTTTCCTAGAGTCATGGAGCATGTGATGTGCAGTCTGGACTGGTACATGATTATTTACAGCACAAGGAGTACAGCGTGGTCCAGTCGGCAGTGCCCTGGACCACAACTTAGGAAGATCCTGATTTCATTTTTGGCTCTATTACTTATTTGCCATGTTTCTCATTGCAAATAACTTCATCTTTGTGCATCTTCACCCTCTATTTCTGACTCAGATGTAGAGTGAAAATGTTCTTAATCTATATGCACTATTTAGTATAATAGGAAAGATCTTGTTTAGGTGAGGTGTCCAGATGCTTCCGTAATTAACACTAAATTAATGCTAAATAATATTAAAGTAACAAAACTTTTTAAGAAACTGGAACAACATAAAAGATGTATTTGGGCAGACACTTGTCATAAAAAATTTCATCATGGTCCCGCTACCTGTCATTTCCTAATTCTGTATTAATTCCTGTCCTATTTACTTCTAGACTTTCCAGAATCTTGTGTCGACAAAGCTCCCATTTTACTTCTATGTTCCTCTGACTTTGGTAACTCTAATTTTGGTAACATTGCCACTCATTATTACTGCAAGAATTGTAATATCTTGACTTGTGGATGGCTGTCATTGTGGCAGTTCAGGCAGTAAGAACAACTTGCTTTAAAAAGAGGGAGCTCCCTTTCACAGCTGCCGAGGTAATTGTCAGCTGTCATGAAGTCCAAGCACTGATGATTTTAGATTGAGTTTGTTTTTTAACAGAGAAGATGGGGGGGAAAGGAAAAAAAGCTCTTTTCAGAAGCTTTGGTCATTTCTTTTATCCATGTCAATACTAGTTTTCTGTGTTTTGTGCAAATTGTGTTGGTTTTCAGACATTTTAAAGCAAGCATAAACAGCTAATGCAGAGAGGCTGCAGGAATGGAGGACTGGGATTTCAGAGGAGACCTTGTGTCTGTTCAGTGCAACAGGGAGAACGGACTAGTTCTCCCCATCCTGCCTGGATATTGAAGGAGAAAGGAAACTTTTTACTGTTCCTTTCCACCGCTCTTGTTTCCGGGGAAGTGTGCGTGATTTACAATTGGTATTGTACCTTGTGCATTAGGACTGTGTTTAGGCCTTTCTTGCAGGGAAATGAGATACATAAAATGTAAGTTGACAACTTCATTTCTCTTTCAAAATTTGTATTTGAGAGGGGGGAGTTTTCCTACCAGTGGAGTCTTTAGCTACAATTACTGCACCTTTAAAGTTACAAAACTCACTCTGACTTTTGTGGTAAGGCAGAAATGTAGAAAGGGTTTCCCTTTTTTCACCCTCTGATATAAAATCCTACTCCAAAAAAATATTCCAAACTTTTCCAAATGACTTCTGCTACAGAAAGATCTAGCACAAAGAGTCCTTTGTTTTACAGGAATATTTAAACCTGTGGTAAACTCTTGCTCTTTTGTGTTGTTTTTTTTCCCCCAGACAGGTGCCAAGGAGCTCTTTGACATTTGTAGAGCAGATGGGATGCCATTTTACTGTTGGATCTAATTGACAAAACTTTAGTCACTCTCACTCTCTCCATGCATCCTGCTTCGGAAAGTGTGGGCTGTGGAGTTTTAGAGAGCACTTTTTTCCTCATCAGCAGCTCGCTTAACTCACTGCCAGATGAAGAGTGAGAGTGATAACTCGCTAACTGATCTGGGAAACCTTTTGGGAATTCATACCTTCTTGCTTCTGAATTTGCCATTTTGGCTGGTTAGTCACTTGCTGTTGACTTGGCTACCATACATTGCATTACGTACATCTGTAGCCACAGATGTTATTGTGTGCATCTATTTTAATATAAACAGCAGTGCTGCCTGTATATGAAATCCCATAATGACATAGGTAATTGAATATGTGTACAAAACATGGAGATGTCTGTGAAATGCTGTCTCTAGGGATGTGTGAATGCACATCTCTCCATGCCTCCTCCCCATTTCAGACTCCCAAAGGAGGGATTTTGCAAATGTCCAGTTTTGGGATTTCAAACCCAGTGATGGTCTTATTTCCAAAAGGCTGGTGTCTGTGAAGGTCTTAGAGAAGAATGTACGTCCTAATCATTTCTGCTAATCTTGGCACGCCACCATGATGCTCAGTTCTTGCACATACATGTCTCATACAAAAAACACAGAGCAATTGTTTTGATTGTAGCTTCTGCTAAAGGTTGTACACTCCTTGGCAGATCTGGTTTACACAAGAAAGCCACATTTGCAGTGTGCTTCCAGTATTTAAATCCTGAAAGACACATATGCTTCCTCAGAAATTGCTGCTTTGGAGAAAGAAGGTGATGATTTCACTTTCAGAAAGGTAGCTGTAATTAATAGCGATCGTCACTGGATATGACCAAGAGGGGTAGGAATATCCAAACAAATATTTAATGCATTTCAGTTGGAGTATAAATGAACTAACAAACCCCTTGCCCTTGAGCAGCTGTAATTTTTAAGATCATTCCTATGAAGCATACTGCATTTGAGATTCTTGGCTTCCTTGTGCAGCAGCCTGTCCCTCTGGCAACTGCCATCCTCAGTCATATCAGTTACATGCTGCCACAGACACTTAAACATCTTGTGCAAATGTTAATATTAAAAGCAGGCCAGGTGGTAGCAAACTCTGGGATAGATCTTCAGTTCACTATCAAAATCACAAGATTTACAAATAACCTGTATAAAAATTCTCCAGTTCTCCAAGTGATAATGATTTCTGCAGCACTGGCATATAAAGAATTTTAATGCCCTTTTGTGGTATTCTTGATACCTGTAAACTCTAACTTGCAGCATTGTATGTTGGCCTTTTGGCACAAATGCCATTCAGATGTCCTTTTGAGTGAGTGCTAGCTGCTGTGCACTGGGCTTTCACAGTCTGGTTTTAAATAACTAAAAATACAAAGTAATTTAGAAAAAAAAAAAGGGACTGTAGAAACCTTAAGAGGTTATTTAGCCAACTGCAAGACCCAGAGCAGAATTAGTTGTACCGAAACAATGGGATGTTGTTGGGAGGCTCTGAAGAACAGGCTAGACAGTGATGAAGGCACCACACTAACCCCAGGCAATCCATTCCACTGCTCTTATGAACCTTGCAGTTAGAAAGCTGTTTCTAGTGTTTAACTGAACATTGCCCCTGCTGCAATTAAACCTGTTCATTCTTGCCCTATCCCCAGTAGATAGAGAAGTTTGTTTTTCTTAGTGAAGCAAAGCTTTTATGTGTTTGAAAATTATTATCCTATTCTCTGGCAGTCTTCTTTTGTCTTGGATAGAGCATCCTCATCCTTTCAATCTCTGCTTGTAAACATTTCATTTACATGGTTGTCTTCTACATTTTCTCCCATTAGTCCATGTCAATTTTAATGTCTAGGGCATGCTGGGTCAAAATACAACTCAGTACTCCAGGTGAAGACTTAGGCTTGGTGAGCACCTTATAGATTGCTACACCTTGCATGTGGTTCTGTATCCTACTGGCTGTACTGGTATGTCCTCCTATGAAACTTGCTGTTCTGCAGCAAGATGACGTTATTGATTCATGTTCATGAGTTGTCTGTCATCTGTAAATTTAGTGAGCATATTCTCTATTCTACTGACCAGTCTGTTAATTAAAATATTGAAGAACAGATCCCTGCAAAACCCCATTCAATATATTCTTTCCCTTTGGCCACCAACTACTGAAAACTAATCTCTGAAAGTGCTTTTTTCAACCAGTTGTGTACCACTTTTTAATGGTATCAGCTGTGTCGAATAAGATAGAAATCTTATTAAATTCAGTATGTATTTCATCTGCTGCTACTTCTAATCCACTACCAATTATCCTCCAAAGAAGGAAATTAGATTGACTTGACACAATTAATTCTTGTCAAATCCATTTGGCTGTTTAAAAACTCTTACAGGATAATAAGGTGGAAAAAGAAACATTATATAACTCATTTGTATGTCTTGCCAGCCCTATGATTGCCTTCCCTTAGCCTTCTTGAACTTTCCTCTTCCTAAGCCTCATTTGTAATTACCGTGGCACAGAAGTGAGAACAAGAGATGGGGGCAGCAGTCATTATTGCTGCCAAAATCTTTGTATCTTAAAGCCAAGCCTGGGCATTCTTGGAGAAATGTGAACAGGTTAAGCTTATTTGAAGCCACCAGGCACACTACATACTCTAATATGGTTTAGCCCTTTGACACTGCCATGACTTGTCTGTCATACATGAAGCCTGTTACAGTCCTTTCTCATACATCCATATAAAACAATTCAGCTATTTAACCTCTGTTACTAGGTACACGCACACTTCTTTGGGAAATAGTAGGTGCTAAAATAGTTTAAAACTCTTTCTCCCTCGCTGAAATCTAGTTACAGATTAGGATAATACTGTGCATGTTTGGGGGTGCTGTGAATAACTAGGTCCTTTGAATTACTTTCTGGTTGCAGACAAACATAAACACTAGCTGGGCAAGTACAGGCAATAGAAGGCATAAGTTTAAATCATGTTTGATACATTAAAAACTGCTTTAAGTAACTACCCAAGAGTACAATTATATTTCCTTTCTATTCATAAAAATTCCATATCTGTTAGTATGTACTGAGAAGATACGAGGAGTTAAAAAGGTATCACAACATGATATTTTTTAGGAGGTAAGGAGTTTATCTTTTTGGCAAGTCAAAAGGCAGTCTTTTCTTAGTTATGTCTGCTCGTGAAGTTTACACATACAAATATAATAAATAAATAATAATATACAATAATATAATTTTTTTTTTCTCCAGGAGTTTTAGATTTCTGTATAAAAACATGAAGTTCAGAGAGTAATGAAAATCATCCACATGAGGCCCAATACCTTGCTGGCATCTTACCATATGCTTATGGATTCCCTAAATGCCTCATGTGTAACCATGGGGAACCTAAGGGCCATATAGGCTTTTCAGACTTCTTAGGCAATTGCTCAGATAGCATACCCCTTAGAATTATCCGCTAAAACCACACAAAATAATTCATGTAGCTGCAAGTCATGTGAAATTAAGTCATGAATTGTATCTAGCCCAGAGCCCTGTGGGCTCACCGCCCATCCCTGATGCTGCCTCCTCAGTGGTAGAGACAGCAGATAATATAGAGTGACTCCATAATGTCACTTGGCTTGTCCTCAAAACACAGAGTTACTATTGCTCTCTCCAACATAGCAAATATTTTTCATTCCTTTTAATTCATTTTCACACATTCTGTTCTCAATGACAAACAGCAATGACTTTGAAATGACCAGTTTGTATACACAAATAATGTCATCATTTTATGAGCCAGTATTTCAGGGCTTAAAAACACATATATTTATCTCATTGCCCCGAGTTACACCCTCTTGAGCTTTCTTCAGCAATCTGAGTTTCCCCTTGGTGTTTACACACCCTTCATGCTTTCAGATAATCGCTGCATCCTTTCCAGTCCCTTTAACCTTCATCTAGCCAAACAACAGTTGTTTGTTTAAATTTATTCTCATAAATCACATCTTCCCACAGAAGTCAAAAGGAACATGTGATGCACTTCTGGGATCGAGTGTATTAGTAACTTTCAAAAACCCAAATCTCAATTACTTTTTGTTAGGCATATGTTGCTACAGGATACACATTGTACTGAAGAAGCACATTTGGCCTTCAAACAGAATTGCCTAATTATTAAATCCTTGCAAATGAACATTAATTTTTTCTGAGAACTAGAGATACCAGCCTACTCTACATATACTTAAACAAAACAACTTTATCAACATGGAGCCAATTCAGTAACCTCACTGCCCTCAAGGGCTGTTGTGTCATCATCGATGCAGTTGGTTGAGTTGTGGAGGGTAAATTCCTCCCACTCACACCACCCCAGCCTCAATAATCCTTCTGTTCATGAATTTCCCAAAATATTTATTGAGAGAATAGCTTGGAGGTATGTTTTCAGCAATGCTTAAGCCTGTTTTCACTTGTCTTTTTTTTTTTTTAATTACATTTTGGGAGTGGGTTGGCCAGTGCTTAAAAGCTGGAGTCTCAGATAGATGGCTTCCTCTTATTTTAATTAGTTTGACAGGCACTTCTACTTTCCAGCTGAGCTGCCCTAGCTGGAAGGAGCTGCTTGGTGGAATTACTCCCCCTCCTCACTGTGTTACAGAAGTAATAAGTGTCTTGTGTCCCTTCAATGAATTTACGGATGTAAAATGCACAGTGTGTGCCTGGCTGCATAGAGATGTGTCTTTCTTTTCTCTATTACTTGATGAAGTTTTATGAAGTGAAACATGTCATTAACAATATAGGAAAAATGAAATGTACAGATCAGTTATAATTCTCCACTCCTTTCTTAACTCTTGTTAGGGAGTGTAGAGCAGGTTTTAATACATTTTTCCATGGCAATTAGAAACTCTGATTTGAGAGGAAGTCTGGAATGATTGATTGTACAGTTCGCAAGGTAGTGAAGAGTATGGCTTCTCCAAAGGAGCACAGGCTCTTTGAATCAAGGTCATGCCCATGTTCACAGCCACAGCTGAAATGAATACTTATCATCTTGACTACATTGTCACTGTCTTGTGAATGCTTCTGATTTCAGCACTGGCTTTGTGATTTATTTAACATCCTACAACCTGCAGCCAGTGATGTAAAAAATTCAGTTTGCTGCTGTTTTTTAAATAATGGAAATGTAAATTCTGGGGTTTATTTTTCAGTAAAAGGATGAAGATGTGACCTAAGTGCACCCTGATGACTTAGACAATTGAAGCTGAAGCACTCCAAAAGTCTCACTTTCCAAATTTCACTATATTTAAATACAAGTGTAATTTTCAGGTGTCTGACATCTGTGAATTTTGAACACTTATCATTACAACAGAAACTGAAACACCATTTGCAGCACAACTGCTTGCCTGCTTGTTTGTCAACTGCCATTTGTTTTCCCATAAATTATCTCTTTATGTACATATCTGGGCTTGCTGCATGGCACACAGGTCAGCTAACCTAGGGTCAGCTAACCCAAGGTGCAGCTCTGGGATGGGGAGGACACCCACGTTTTAGTCTGATGTGGTACTCTGGAGAATGAGCAGGAAGCATTTAAAAGGAAAAATAGGGCAACTGTTTGCAAAGTGAGGGAAGAAAGCTGATGAGAGCTGTTTCTAGAGATGGAAGCAGGAGGAGAAGCTGGTGATGGAGCAGGAGTTACCCCAGCAGAAACTGATCAGAAAGAAGAGGTTGAAGCCAGTATGTTGTTCTCAAGTGGCTGCAGTAGGGAGAATTGATCCTGGGCTGACATGATCTGCAAGGAAACATCAAATTATCATATCTGGTCACCTGTGGCTAGCTGAGATCATCAGGCAGGTTTCTTTGGTCAGCTTCTGCATTAACTAGGCCCACCTACTCCTTCACTACTGATATATTTATGTTAGGACATAGTCTTAAAAGTTACACGTCTGAGCTCAGTTCTGAATCCTTGTGGAACTGAAAATCAGGCTTTGGTAGGGCCTGTTTGCTCCTTGTTCAGGCAGGTGGTGGTGAGAGGGAGTGCATTAATTTTTAAAGAAACACTTGAGGAAAAATTTGTGCTCTGTTATGTTTTGGGGTAACATTTAACTGGTAAATTGGGAAATGGATGTTAGGTAGAGTGTGGATGAGGTGACTTTTGGGTGGAAGTGATCTGTTCTGGAAGAGAAGCGAAGCAACTTTTCTTCTTTTGTTTTCTTCCAAGTTTCTACCATTGACATGTTTGTGTCACATGTACCTTGCTGTAATATTTTGCCAAGGACAACTCTGTAAATTTTTATCTCTATATTAATAGCAGCACATAACTTTTTTTTTAAGATCTACATTTGCATTTCATATTTGGTTGCTTTTGCAAAGATACAAATAATGAGATTGAAATTAATTAAAGCTCTTGGGTTTCTTTTTCCAGGAAGTAATACTTTTTTAAAAAGCTAATTTCCCTTTCAAAGGGAGATGCAATAAGCATCGTCTCTGAGGTGCATCCGTTCTTATTTTAAAAATGTGCTGGTCACAAAGTGAGTAGCAATGTGTCACTCTGTGAGACTGGCCATCTCTCGGTTCACTTCCTAACTCTACAGCCAACTCGGTGTAATACTTATGTCAGCACTGACATAAGCACTGAGCATCTCCGAAATACCCAGCTATCATACACGATTAAGTTGAAGCTTATGCTGCTTTTATGATGTGCTTTGAGATCATCAGACTCCTTTTTATTAGTAATTCACTAAGAGTTTCAACAAAGGAATCAAAGGGTACCGCATTTGGAAGAAGGAGAGCCTGAAGTCCTATTCCCAGTTCTGAGGCTTGTTTTCACCTTTTTCACTTCCACTGTTCTAAAATTATTTGGGATGAGAGCAGTCAAAGGACACTGAGCTAAATAGTTCTGTCTCTATCTGTTTTGTAAGTCTCTTATAAAAAAGATTTGTATGCATCCCTTCTAGCAGGCACTTACGAAAAGAACATAATCAGTTGAGTGAGCTCCTGTGAATGACAGTGCAAAGACTAGCCCTAGATATCCCAAAGGATGCTGAAATCCTTTTTAATTAAGGTTTAGAAATTTTAAAATAATTAAGGTTTTAAAAAAATTGTAAAAAGTGCTGCAGAAAGCTAAGAGAAAATGAATGCTATTTTGATGTTAACAGGAAATAACAAAGCATCAAAGCTGGCTTTGCCATGTGGCTAGAGAAGAAGGGATACTGAGTTTGGGCGGAGAAGGCAGAAGTAAATAACATTAAGAAGAAAGAGTCTTAGTAAATTTTGGAAATTCTCCAGACAGTGCCTGACACTGCAGGAGGCAGCTGGAGTCCTGATCTGCAGGCAGTTTTGGAGTGCCGTGCTGTGCACCTAAGCAGGATCATGGCTGTGGTTTCCTTAGGGGTGTGCACTCCTCACTAGCCCCTTACCAGTTCCAGCTCCCAAAGCCCCTCCACTGGCTGAGCTGGTCCTACTGTCTGCCAGCACTGTTGTGCTCCACGGCAGAGAGGGGAACTCGGCAGGATATGAGAGACCTTTCTGGAGCACACCTGTGGGCAGGAAGGGAAAGATATTAACTTTCCTTTCTCCTTATGAGTCAAAATTACAATCCAGAAGGGCTGTGATACTTGCTATGGTTAGATTTGTTTTCCTTATGTGATTTGTCATGCAAAATCACAGCCACTGTATTTTAAATGAAGCCTGCCAAGCTGAGCAGTACTTCGGTGTCTACTGAGTGTGGTGCTAGCCCAAAACATTAAGGCTACTGGAATGATTTTCCTGGACATATGCCTCTCCCTCCTTCTAATTTTTTAATCTAGTAAAGTACTGATATCTAGGGGAATGATGGGTCAGGTGTAATGTGGAGAGTTCAGACTTTTATCAGAATAAAGCAATTCATTGCTCCTAACTGCTTTCTACTGATAGAATTAAACAGACTTAACTCCATCTGGTTTGTGTTTAGGCATATTAGTGTGCCATTCTTGCTGTGATGTGATACTTGTAAGACTGGGAGCTGACAGCTAAGCCTCTAAAAGAATAAATAACAATTTCTGACTGTATAGGATAGAGTATATGGTCTAAATACCGTCTATTTTAAAGCCATAAGGATAAGTACTGTCTGTATCACTTTCAAAGTCAGAAATATTTTTTGTAGTTGTTTAACTGGCAGACGATGCTGAAACATGATCCTTTTGGAATATACAGAAGTCTGATGTGCAAATGCACATGATGGATCTTGCTCTCTTGTAGTACGCCTGTACGTACTAGGACTGTCTGAGACAGAGCAACAGCCTGTCTGACAGATCAGCTGATGGGTTGAGTGTGTGGGTCCCCATCCTGCCTCACAGTAGAGACTTTCTGAAGCAGCTGCCAGCATGTCTGCTCTCTGTTGCTGGCTCCTTTGGCTGATTCAGGTGATGTAGAGAAACCCACTCCAAAGGACCATGCTACCAGAAATAATAATATTATGTAAGTAATTCTTAGGGAAAATATTTTAAAAATGAAGTTCAGGTGAGAAGTAAAAGAAATGATGTTTTAGAAGGAAAATGTAGCGAGGACAATAAGATAAAATTGTTTCAGGATGGATATTGATGAGTTGATGGGATGGAGCCTGCAATGACTAAGGGTTGCATTTCCAATCAAAGGCTATGATGTGAAACTCTGCATGTTTCAATTTGATGACCTCCACCAAGGGGGAAGAGGGAAAGAGCTAAAAGAAGATGCAATCACTGCTAATAGTGTGTTGCATTGTAATGTGATTGTGTTAAGAGTTTTAGTGCTTTTGCCAGTCACCTGTAGTGGCTAGCTGGAAATTTTATTTCTCCCTTTCCCTGCAGCCTCTGTGCATACAATGGCTTGCTTATTTATTTCTCTGGCGCTTTGATGTTCCAATTTAGACTTGATATACTGGGCAGGGTGTTGTTAGTGATGTTGAGAAACCTTATATATTTTGTTCATGCATGCAGAGTTAATTGCCAGGTCTCTTGAGCAGGAAGCCATTACCCTGAGGTCACCGATCAGGAACCCATGAAGTCTGGTGTCCATTTACTCTGTGGAGCATGATCCCCTTTCCAAGGCAACCTGATCTCTCCCTCTTGCATATAGTTTAAAATTGATATCAAAGTGCTCGAGATTGTTTATGGTGTAGATCTGCTGGATTAAATGCCTTTGATGTGGAAGACAGCAGTTGTGATAGTCTGGTTATGATAGTGCATGTTGGCTTTTCTAGTTTATTTTGATGCATATTTCAATTTTTCGTTATTAAATGTTTTGTTGAAACTCTTGTGTCACTTTTGTATGACACTGTGGTGAGATGGTACACACTACTTTGGGACAGAAAGATTGTCATCTTTTGCCTAATGACCCAGGTGTTTGAAGTTTGTGCTTTTCACACAGAAAGAGTATGTCCTGCTGAAGGCCATCTCCCTAAACCATCAGTAAAGAAAGGAGAAAGATGAGCTTCTCTGTGGCCCACTTTAACCCGGAGCTAGGATTCTGCTCTGAGTATCCCTTTAGAAGAAGATCTCTCTTGAATTTGGAGTGCTCTCCAAGTTGGTTAATCCTGCCTGGTTTGTAGATGTGGGGAACTCTTATTAACTGTACACCTACATATAATTGATGGTGTGATAGGAGGATATGCTCATATGCACAGTGCATCTGCCATAACTCGGCAAAACTAGATTGACCACATATGTGTCAATTGTCTCCATCTCCAGTTTAGAGATTTGCAGAGAACAACTGCAGGAGCTTCATAGCCACACTGTGACTGTGACGCACTGGGGAATCATATCAGGATTGTTGCCCTCCTGCCTAGTGCTGCCCTCAAGGTGCACAATGACCGTTTTCCAAGATTTCCAAATGCTACAAACCTCGTCAGAGCTTCTGTGATATGTCACAAAAATTTCAGAAAATTGACCAGATTTATTTCTTCCCAGTAGCTGTACAGAGGTCCAGCACAACATGCTTCTAGAAAGCAGTCTTTCGTGGTTGCTTGAGTTATCGTCTAGACAACAACAGATAGAACTGCAAACAAAAACTGTATTCTAACATGCCAAATCTCAAATAATTTGTAATTTTGTAACACAAATGAAATACTGCACTCATAGCTGGGCTTCAAAACCCTTGTAAGACTTGAGTTTCTGCTTGTTCTAAAACTCTCATACTCTTGTTGCAGTTGGTTTTGTAAAATACCCCTGTTCTGCAGGACATTGACATCATTAAAATAGAGGAACCCTGTGATATATAGAAGAGGGCGTGGTTCTATTTGAGGTAAGAGCAGGGAATATTTTAGCATGCCATATTCATTGAATGTCTTGCAAAAATGGCATCTTGTGAAAGTCTGAAAATGAATAAATACTATAATTGCAAGACCATAGAAGATGGTAGCTATTGTAAACTGCCATGGATTTGTTTTGATTCTCTCATGTCCATTTGTTTTTTAAAGCAACTGCTCCTGGAGTCAAGATCTTTCTTTCCTTATCTCCCTTTCTTAAAATCAAAGGTTCTGTGTCTCAGATAAATTAAAGGCTGAGGGGAAGACTGTCACAGCCATGCATTATGCTATTCTGATGAAAGCTGCTGCCTCCACAAAAGGCATGATATCATGGCTCAGGAAGCAGCTCTTGGACCACCACAATTTATAATCTAGTTTCTGTTACCTGTACTGCAGGGCTGAAAAGTGTGGATATTCAGGACCTGCTTCTGTAAGTGGTGTAGTCATCATTGCACAGGAGCAATGACCTTGGCTGGCAGGGAGGGGCAAGGCAAGTGGGAGTGATGCCTCTTGCACCTATTTGATCTTAATCTATTGCTGCCCAAGACACAACAAGGGGGTTTTAGACTTTGTGCTGCAAAGGTGTTGGTTCATTTGGGTTTTTTCCTTAATATGCATCCATCTATAAAAAAGACAAAGTACAGCAGAGAGCGTGCATGAGGACCCCAGAATACTTAACTTCTGAGATCAAGTGTGCCTTGTTCAGATATTACTATTGTAAGTGGTTCAACATGAATTTCAGAGGGTCACTAAGTAAATTATCCCTGACTAATTAAACCAGTTTTGAGTTACGCAAGCCGTCTCAAGTACTGAGAGACTTCTCTGACATGCCTGTATCCTCATACTTCATAGGCTTATACTCATGTACAATTTAAAGGTCAATTAGAAGAGGTTTTATACCTGGCTTTGGTCTTTCATTATTTCTCATTAGTTAGTAATAAGATGCATTACATATTATGCATCCTACAAGAGGGTCAATAAAATTGTGCACATTTCTACATGATTGGTGGTTTCTTTACTACTTTCTCTCAGCATAATTCTCTTTTATTTTTTCTACCTGTGCTCCCCACCTCCTTTTCTCTGTTCTGTGTGTGCTGTTCACCACTCCAGCAAAAGCTGCAATAACACAATGCTTTAAAAAGTCTTGTCCCTTTCTTTGTGTAGCAGTTGATGAGAAAGGAAGTGTTTTGACCAGCTTTTCTCTCCAGTGCTGGTAAAGTATGCAATCTTAGCTTTGAGGACAGAAAAAGGGCATTTCTGAGAACGTAGAGAGAAGATGAAGAGTGCAGTCACCCCACTTTTCCTCTATGCCTTCTCCAGATACTATTTTTAGC
>NW_016690223.1:0-206281 GCF_001604755.1 Lepidothrix coronata
AGATGAGGCTGACTGATATAATATACATATTTAGATTAAAGTGAGACGAAAAGTCACCACTTTTTTTGAAATGAGACTGCCTGAAGTCAGGTCCTTAAGTCTATTCTGCAGTATCTCCATAAGCAGCCCACCATGCAATGGCTCAGTATTCTGCAGCTCGCACTGTGGGCAACAGAAAATTTGCCTGATCCAGGACTGAGTAAGGAAGATGCCTCTCTATTAGGCCCAGGATAGTTCTCTCGTAAGTGAGTAAAACTGCCTGGGATTCATCTGAGTAGAGACTTCTTCCATTCTCCCAACTTGTTTCTAGTAAGGTGTTTGGTCCCCAAAAGCTGCAGACACTAGTGGGTTCATAAGAAGCAGGAGGTGCTGTACTCTGCTGAATCTCCCTCTTTCCCTAAGCCTCCTTTTGCATGGTAGCCCCACAGAGCCCCTCCCAAGAAGGGGAAGGGACCCAGAATGCTTGGTCATAGTGCCCTGGACTGCATGGACTTTTCAGCAGCCCCTCACTGACTTGGGGCAATTTTCCCCTGCCCTCACACTTCTGTGGAAGTAGGACCTTTGGACTTGTAAACAATTCATCATTCTTCCATGCTCCAAAGCTAGGACTTCACCAGGGATTTGTGTCATCCTGGGATTGTAAAGATGGGGTTCTAATCTCAGTTGTCAAAGAATAGGCTTTTAAGTTTTCTGAAGGGAAACCGGTGATTTCCCTCACAGCTGGTAGAAGGGTGGGACCATTGAAGTTGTCAGGGCCATTGTTATTGTTGCTGTTTCCACAAGTGCATTCATTGACTGTAGTCAATCTGTTTTTCCTTGAAGTTTTGTGAAATGGTGTCTACTCCAGAGATAAGTCGCTGGGCTGGGCCAATCATTGATGTTCTCCTGGATTATGTGGGTAATGTGCAGCTCTGTTCCCGGCTCAAGGAGCATATTGACAGCTATGAGGACTGGGCTGTCATTAAAGAAAAAGCAGGTATGGTCACCCAGGAGAGAATCTGACACAACTAGTCCCATTGTTAGATTCAAAACCTCAGTCACCATCACCTAAATATTCATCCCATAAAATGGAAAGGATTTCCTTGCTGTAACTGAATTATACTTTGGACTGGGTATTAGGCGCTAGAAATTTCTGAGATGTCATTGACTGTGATGTGAAACATACACCAGCCATGGATTTGACTCACTGGGAATGAGCACTGTGATGCAGAAAGGCCCATTTGGCTGTACCTGGGGTGCAGTCAGGTCAGGACAGGTGGGCAGTGTGACAATCCCCACAGCAGCCTTATGACCAGAGGCCTTTAAAGTCTTTATTTGTATTGAGCTCTCCTAAATATCCTTTCCCTCAGGATACAAAGTCTTTCATAGACAGTATTAGAATTAGGTTTCTGGTATCAAGGTAAATTTGGTACCTACTGCATTTTTTTTCAGTGGGAAGGCTGAATACTTTGAAGTGGCTTATACAGATCCTCTTAGAAAGCCCACCTCTAAGGCTGAGATGGGTACAACACCCTACTTTCCAACCACACTTTCTTCCCTGTGTCATGTCCCAGAAAGATGATCTTCTATCAATCTCAGACGCCTTATCCCTTCATTACAGAGAACCACCCCTTTTTATATTCCTTCTCCCATTTTCCTCTTCACACTGTTCTGGCCAAGCTGAGCTGCCCATTTGAAGTTAAAACTGTTCTGCTCATGCTTCTAACCTGCCTGTCTTTCAGAACCTCCGCGACCTCTTTCCCATCTTTGCCGCATCAAGGTACGAAGCCTGGTTGGAAGAAATCGCATTAAGCTTCTTGACACCTTGCCTCTCCCAGACAGACTGATCCGATACTTACAGCACGATTACAGACAGTGACCCCAGGCACGATGGATATGCAGTGGCTTTCCAGCATGGCACCCAGCATCACCAGCATGGCAAGGGCCCACAGCGGGGAGGAATTGCTGCTGGCTTGGTCAAGCACCCTCCAATGACTAATCTAAGAGAAATATGCTTTTGAAGCGTGAGTGAGAAGAAAATGGAGGAGACAGAGCTAAAGATAGGACTGTTGTTAGGTTTTTCAAGAGCAAACACATATGATTCACCTCTGCGCTTGTTCTGTAAAGAACAAGAAATGAAAGCTGACACTGACAAATGAGTCGTACCAATATTTGGAGAGGAATACAAAGGTATCCAAGGGTTGTGGTGAATCTTAGCATCCTTGCTGTGATGACAATTAACAAATTGTTGAGAGTCAACATATTTGGGAAGACAATCACATTTCCTTCACTGACTGAGATTTTTATTGTATTTTCTATTCTATTGTTTGGATTTCTGCTAAGTGTGCGGGTTGCTAATTCTCTGATACTTTTACACCACCTTGCTAACACTTTTACTTTCTTTTTTTGTATCTTTCTTATTGAGTAGAGTACTTGATTTCTGAACATTCAAATCTCAGATTTCTTTAACAGACTAAAATCCAGAAATGATGAATCCTTTAAAAATCAAGGAAAGGTTTATTTAAGGAGGAAGTAAGAACTGTATTTGCACATAGTGAATGGAGTTCATTCTGTATTACATTTGCAATGTCATTCTGCTTTCTGTCATTCTGAGAGAATTTCCTAGACTGGGGATTTGAAAGTAAATCTGAGCTCTTTTTTTTTCTTTTCTTGGTGTAAATTAGAAGTAGCTGCACTGTAAACAGTAGGTTTACACTGTCATGAATCTGGTGTCAGAACAAAACAAAGCCCTAGAGGACAGGGAACAGAGTGGTGTGAAGGAGAAAGGCAACACTATTACACAAACTTAATCTGTTCCTCCCCTAGAAGATCTTATCTCTAAAAAACCCAGCCTTTCCTAACTCCTTGGACCTCTGTGGCTACAGCAATACTATCAATGGAAGAAAGAGAAATTATTTCAAAATTATGAAAGTCAGACTTCAAAATTCATGAAAATGAATATCCAGAATTAGGCTTCCAAATCCTTATTCAGGTGCCTAAACAATGTCAAGTTGCTTGCACTAGGTGTAGTTCCACTGAAGCCAGGCGGATCACATTTAGTGTCATCTATTAGTGAGGTAGACTAAAAACCTTGGGATTTAGCCCTGAATTTTCTGACTTTGGAAGTCTGAAATATCTATTAGCTCCCTTTGAAACTGATAAAAGTTATTATCTTAGCTTCTTTGAAAATTAGGTCACCTATTTACAGCTCAGATCCTCAACTGATTTATGGCAGCTTAACAAGTTACCATCTATCTGCTGAACAACTATAATTGTCCGTGAAATTCTTTTATTGAAGTTTTTAACAAGTCACATTCCCTCACAGCTGGGGAGGCCAAGGAGCCCATGAGTGGTTATTGGCAGTGACTACAGCTCAGCTGACAGGTGTGACTTGCTGAACTGCTTTGATGAGTGCTTCATTCCTGAATAGGCACCTAAGAAAGTATGAAAGAACTGAAATTTTGGAATGATGTCTATGCAGATCTTATGCTAGAAGCACACTCATTCTTTCCTTAGGTGATAAAGGAGCTGTGCATCATGGTCTGCTTGGAGTCCCCCCCAGACATGGCAGATCTGGTTTTATTTGTTGGTCTACATACCATGCATGGAATCAGATAGAAATGTAAGTAGGGAAAATGCATTGCACTGACTTTTATTTGTGTGGAGTTTTAAACCTTAACACAGGACTAAAGTGTGTTGCACACATACAGGTCTGTCTGGGCACACAAGTTCAGATTTTGTGATGACTTTGTGCAAAATGTGCTCAGCACTTGTGGGACAGGATGAGAGCAAACCTAAATTGGTTACAGCTACAGCATTCTGTCACAGCTGTCCCCTACCTGGATGCGAAAGTTGAACAACCCACAGAGTTTCAATTCACACTGAACGATGATCTTCTTGCAAAGCTTTGGAAAGTCAGGTGAGATTCCTCCACTGGTGATGTTTCATCCAGTGACTTCCTTTACTGTCAGTTTAGGATCTACCTCCTTGTCTCCTCCAGTGTGAACAGGGAATTTCATCAGGTTAGAAAAATACTGGGTGGAGAGAAAAGGATGGGGTACAGAAAATCTCTAGACCAGTTTTGCCAGTGGAGGCCCTGTATTGGTAAGCAGTACTTTGAGAGACAGAAAATCACCTGTGGAGTTCATCCATCTCTCACTTTCTGAGGCTGAATAGCGAAGGCCTGGGTCCTACTTACGTTGATATAAATCAGAAGAAAAGTCCCTGAAATTAAATAAGTGTAACAAAGCAGAGTTGTAGAGGGTGATGGATACAAACACAGCTTGCTGGAGACCACTTTAGTGTTTGTTTGGTGTGCGGTGACAGCACTGGAGACCCTGGCTGAGAGAAAGGATTCACAATCACCAACTGCAGGTATAACCAGAGAAGTGGGATTTCATAAGCTATCCCAAAATGGGAATTTCCCCTGAGCCAACACTGTTGTGTCCACAACAGTCTAGCAAGCTGCAATTTCTTTTTATGTCCTTGGAGAAGTTGAAACTAGGTTTGAATGGCACAAATATGGAAAGCCCATTTTTCTTTCAACCAAGAGCCCTTCATTTCTATTGGGAGACCCAAGTCCTGGTTTGCTGTCAACCATCTGTCCTGAGCAGGAGTCACTAAGCTGGAGAACACTGGTCTGATGGGAATATAACACAATTGTGGGAAGGATAAGTGCATGCTGTGCACAGAAACTGAGGTGAGAAGAGTCTATTAGAGGGGGAATCTGGTAATTACAATGTTATTGAGTCCTTTCTGCTTGATCGTTACAGCAAAACTTCACATACTCAGTTTACAACTATTTGCACTGAAATGGAGCCTGCTACCTCTCCGCTCCAGTCACTGACATACTATTTTGTGCAAAATACTGAATCTGCACAAATTCAATGTGCCTTTAATGCATCTGCTTAGAAGTTACTGTGAAAAGAAAAATAGCCCAAAACCCAACCAAACCAGGCTTTATAAGCAGATCAGTAGTTCTAGTGCAAAGTAAAGTGGCTTGTTTTTACTGAGTGTGATAAATATTCTCCTTCCAAGACAATGAATTTATGTGAAATGTTCTAGGAATATTTCACGACCAGGTTACTGTACTTTTTTTACTGCAAAATGTGCAATTCACTTGATGTTCTTGTGCACTTTTTTTGATTTTTTTTTAATTTCATTTTGTATGAAAGCTTTTTCATTTACCTCTCCCTTCCCATTATTTATAAAAGCTATTGTGGTTTTAAAAGTTTAAATTTGCATTGTTTTTGTAAATAGCAGCTCTCAAATGTTATGTTTCCATCTTTCAAACAAAGTATGAATAAACAAGTAGATTCTGAAGAGCTATCAGCTGTCCTGAATAACAACAGCCAAACACAAAAATATCCAGGAAAATTCTGATTCAATCCCAGCTTGAACAATTAATAATTCTGATTTTAATCTCAGGGATGAGAGAACAGTACATATTACTAAAGAGGAGACAGAGTTGCTATTCTTTGCAAACCTTTCAGAAAGTCTCACACATCCCCATTCAGTGATTTTGAATATACTTAACAATTGTCTTCTGTTCATTTATGTTTTACTTCACTGCTGCTCCAGTTCAAAGCCCCAGCAAGGGCCATCCATGTCACAAAGGATTTTAAAAAGTAACATTAGTTTAAATCTGAGAGTAAGAGTATAAATATCTGAGTCAGAAGTCATTTAGAATGATCTGGTTCGATCCTTTAAAAAACACTATTCTACTACATGGAAAATGTGCAGCAACATACATTTAAAAAAGAAAGACTTTAAAAGAAAAAAAAGAAAACAAAGAATTTAACATTCAAAAGAGAGAAACTTGATTTTAACTCTCTTCTTTCTCTGGATTTCTCCAGAAATAAAATTTATACAGAGGCTATACACTTTGCCAAGTATTTTAATTTTGATAGAAATGCATATGCTGGTGTGATACACAGCACTGTGAAATTTCCCTTCTGAATTCAAGCAGGAACACTTGTGCACAGCAATCTCTGCAATACCTGTAGTTCATTCCATGACCTGCTCTGCTCACCCAGACCAACACCAAGGAGGCTGCTCTGCACTGACAGCACTGAGACAGAGTTCAGCATCTGGCTTCATCTGGATTACAACAGTGACCCAGAGCTATTGATGGACCCTTATTTCCATGTAAAAAATTCCTTGTCTACAGCTCTGTAAATTAAAAGCCATTGCTCTCCAATTAACTTCAATGGGGGTACTGCCTCTGGTTTCTGTTAGTGTCCTTGGGGAGAGGGACAGCTTCCTCAAGGATTTTTTTCCAAAAAGGGAAAGGCATATAAGTATGTTCCTATCTTCACTTCTGGATCAAGAGCTAACTTGATGTCTTTAACCCCTAGATCAGCTCTTTACCACCTCATACCTTGCATGTAGTTGCAGGTATGTGCTATCAAAGATAGCTCCTGCTCTCTTCCTAAAGGAATAGTTTATGCAGGATTGATACATATATTAAGTGCTGGTAGCAAGGAGAAAGCAATGAAAGCCATCTCCAATTCTACTTTTGTCTTGCTCTACTAACACATTACAGATGTTGTTTCCATAAAAGTGAACATTGTTGGGATATGTGAAGTTTGGGGAAAGAACTAAATACTTTTAGCCTGTGAGTAGTTCGTATTCTAACGAAAGTTGCAACCTGGTTATACAACACCAAGGCCCATCAGAAGATCCAAAATGGCATTCTACAGTTGCCTCAGATGATAATTTTTTCATGACTGCAATGTGCTTGAATGAAATGTTGCCTGTTTTTTAACCCTTGCAGAGATACTAGGAGTCATAAAGAGCTTCACTAGTCAGAGACCAAATCAATCAAGGCCACTTTTTATTGAACCTGGGTGAAGTTCCCATTAGCTCCAGCAACAGTACAGGTTCAGGCCTTGGGATATCACAGGTGTCCATTCTCTGGCCCTTTTACCCCTCAAAATATTCTTCTTTTGACTTCAGTGATATACTCCAGTATAACTGAATAGATAAATACACCTGCAATATTAAACATCTCAGATCTCATGTTCTGTGTCTTAGTAACACTTTCGCCATGGGTTTAAGAGAAACCTAACTTTAAAAAAAATTGTAATAAATTCTTCAATGCCAATTTGTTGAAATAATTAGGAAAATACTAGGCAAAACATTTACAGCCAGGTCTTGGGATAGCATCTTAAAATCGGGCAAAACAAAAAACATCTGTGAGCCAGAAATCAAGGCAGGCTGTTCTTTACACTTTTTTCCTTCTATCATACTTCATGGTTTTGTATTAAACTAATACAATTCTTCATTTGTTCTGTTAGTGCAGAGTAATTCCTGATGTGGGAATTCATCCTGCTTCCATTTGCACCAGCTTAATGCTAGCTAATTTCCCAGCATCAGAATTACTTTTAAGTTTATATCAATCTGCATAGGCAGAGATTTCAGCCCTCATATCTCCCCACCAGTTGCAAATAAAACCTGTGTCTACTCCCTGGGATAAAATTAGACAGACTGCATTTGCAGAATCACCAAAATAAAATTAACCTCCTTTCTTCCCTTATTTTTTTCTTTTAATTCTTTCAGTATTTACATACAACAAGAGCTTAAATCATTCACAAGTGTGGTTTCTACATTAAATACTGTCCTTTCAGTCTCCTGCATGCAAAACCAAGTGACCTGAATGTCTTGACTTCTCCGGAATGACTTTAAAGTACAAAAACTTTTTGAATGGGTTTAATTCATGTCATTTCACTGCTGCTGCTGCAGGGTAGCCCCAGAAAGATGTTCCCACATGGAGGAGGTCTCCTAGGTGTTACAAGTGCAGCTATGAATGGCCTGCAGCCCCGCTCACCGCGCCTCAGACAATGCCCATCCATGAAAGAGCCCTGGTTTGCCTCATGCTCCATGCCACCGGCTTCGTAAGGTTTATTCTCGATTTACACCCGCGTACTGAGAGGAGAGTGGAGCCCAAGTAGCTTCCCAACAGTTACTAATTCCCCCCAGCCCGCCCACGAGGAAGAGGGTGTGATCACTGGTCTCCTTCCCTTGCCGCTCCACGCTGCCAGCAGCTCATGCCTGGTGGCTGACCGGGCGTTTCAATTCACCCTCAGGAGCTGTCGTGTTCAGCATGACTCTGACACTGCCCCGCTAAAGATAGCCAAAAACATTGAAGATGGGTGGGGGGATGGCAGGCTTGGTGGGGATGGGTTTCAGAACCATGGGCCTGTAGAGTTTTTGCCCCGTGCCATCGGCCTCCTTGCAGAAGTGTGGCACCTCCGCCGGCAGTGTGGCTGCACTCTTCCTCCACAGTCCCAGCCCTGGGAAGGGCGATGGGGGCAGCGCTCCCGGGGGCTGGTACACCCCTGTCCCGGGGCAAGGGAAGGGGCAGCAGGTCCAGGCACCCACCCGGCCTGAGAGGACCCCGGCAGGGTCCTTCTCCCCGGCATGTGGTGCAGGGTCAGGAGGGCTCTCTGGGCTAGCAGCATCTGGGCTCCATTTGCTTTTCTTCCCCTCATAGGGAGGAGGGTCTCTGGGGGCTGGGAGCCCCTCAGGACTGGCAGGAAAGGCCCTGGCTGTCAGGCTCTGAGCTGGCCGTGGCTCTTCCCAGAAGGAGGCAGGGAGCTGTCGCTTCCTCATGGGCACCTGGTCTGGCCGGACAGCCTCAGGTTTTTGCTCCTGCAAAACCCGTTCCCCAGTGAGGCTCTCCTCTGCCTCGGCTGTCTGCATCACCTTCTCGGCGGCAGCCCCACCATGGGGGCTGGGGTCAGGTGCCTCGGGCTGGGGGCCATGGCCTCGATCCTCTGCCCCCCTGCGCCAGCCACACTCAGGGGGTTTGCTGGGGTGACACCGTGGCATCCGTGAGTACTTCTGAGAAAACCGCTTGAGCTGCTTCTGTAAGTATTTTCTGTGGTCAACTGACCGGCGACAAGGAGCTGATTTATCCAGAGCCGCTTTGATGTCGCTGGAGGCCAGGTTGACGAAGTTCAGTAGGGTTTTTACCTCACTGTCTGATGCCATTTCACTGGATGCACCGTGCAGAGTTTCTCATGAAAAGTTTATAATCCGCCTTTGGACAAACCTTGGCAAACCTGCAAAACATGACGGGCAGACTTAAGAGCAAGAAGCTTTGGTTCAAATAGCACCAAGCAAATGGAGGGAAGGTGGGGGGACGTGTCAAAGTTCTCAGCCACCCAAACAAGTTGTCCGTCAGCTCGCCTCCTTGCAGGCAAACTCCTGTCGCAGCCGACGCGTGCCCGCAGCCCACCGCCCCGCACTGCTGCCCCAGCACACACCGGCACGGGGACTGGCTCATGAATGCCAGCCAGCTCGGCGCCTAATCTTGTTAGATAGCTCTGAAGTGGGCAGAAGCCGGGGTGGCCTCCCTGTAAGCAAGCACGGACACTCACCCGGCGCGCGGCAGCTTTTCTCACCGGTGCTGGCGGCCGCGTCGCTGCAGAGAAGAGCCCCTTCCCTGCTAATCTCGTTAGGCAGGTTACACACCGCCAACCTCGGCGGAGGCAGCCAGGGCCCGCCAGTGTTTGGATGCAGTTTAGCAAGCACTTGAGCAAGCTGAATGAATATCGACTCCGGCGAGTTCGGGGCTCTCCCAGGCCAATCAGAAGCCACTTTGCCAAATACAAAGCATCCCAATCAGGCATCAGCCTCCCCTCCTTGCATTCTTTGCCATCACAAATTGTCTCCATGGGGACAGCCGCAGAAAGACAGCTAATAAATACAATCATTTCCCCACGATTTCTACCATTCTCCCCATCCTCTTCACCCCTACGGAAGCCTTTCTTTTAAAAACAACACAATCTAAGAGAAAATGCTTCAGGATGAGGACGAGTTAGGAAAGTTTAGACACCCTTTTCCCTGCACTCCCCAAAGCTCTCTGGGGGCTGATACTAACCATGCTTCATTGGCACAGGACAATGTAATACGGGGGACTGGACTAGCCTACTTTTAACCGTTCCCCATCAGAGCCTTTTTTTTTTTTTAAGGGGAGGATGATGTCAGAAAAAGGTAGGAAAGGAACAAATCTCTAAAGAGATGTGCAGATATCCATGGAAAGGGAGCTTGAGCGCTCAAGAATCTTGTCTTTATGTTTGCCCCCTCAATTGAGTTACACAAAAGCTGAATTACCCATTCAAACTACCCGAACAAAAGGATGGAGTTGGATAGTACTCTTGCATCTGTAGTCAAACAGTTAGAGACTTAAATCGAGTCGTCATGATGGAGAAAGAGTTAGACAAAGCCCATAGAATTGCCATCAGCAAACATTTTCCTGTGTCATATTAGTGGGTCTCCATGACTCCCCCTGGCCTGGGGACAATAGCACAAGTTTGCACACTCGACTACTGTCACCCTGCCAACGCTGGCAAGGAGCAGAAACAGGACAATCCTTTAAGGGGAAAGCATGCCCGCTGCAGGGAAGGTAAGAAGAGAGGGAAGAAAAGGCGTGTGAAATGCTAATTGAGCTGCTTCCTTTACTGATGCAGAGTTATGTGAGCCCTTCGCCTTCTCGCAGGCTTATCCCTAAGGGGTGGCAATTACTTAATAGCACAGTAAAACCTAGAGCTGGAGGAAGAGGAGAGCAGAAGAGCTCCCCTTCATGTGCACTGGACACACTGATGACACAGAGCTGGCAGCAGCCTATATGCCAGCCGGGATTTGTTGCCTTCCGCAGCTGGAGCAGCGATGCTCCCTCTCCAGTCCACACTCTAGGGATGGGAAGACTAGAGAGGGCCACAGGACCTGTGCACCCACTGTCACAGAGATGCTGCCAGCTCTGAACCAAACACACACATACCGTGCAGAAAGCAGGGACTGAAGTCCAAGCCGTTTTGCAAGTAAAATCTACCTTACTGATGTAAGGCATCAAAGGCCTGAGCACTGAGGGTTGAAAACAGCTATATTTTACAATTATTTTACTGACAGTTATTTTACTTTATTTCTATCAATCCAATTTTCATCAGAGGAAGTCAAGATCTGGACTGTGCCGTTATACGAAACTCTGGGCAGAGGCCTCAAGGATGACTCTTCAGTGTCTCTGTATTGGTGCACGCAGTGCTGACATCCCTATTCACATAATTTCTTCCAGTGTGGCGTGAGCCACATATGATGGTGCCCAGGCTCAGGTGTTTCAGGTCTAGGGAGACCCTGGAGTCAGGACATCCTGCAACAGAATGTGCTACAGAGTTTATGGCACTGCAGTGGGCTGTAACAGAGTGGCTAATTTGCTACTTGCAGATGTGCCTCTCTCCTCCAGCTTCTATTTCAGAAGCAATTCATTCCCTAGCAAACCTGGGGCAGCAAGCCCTGTCTGCACTCTCTGTCATCTACTTATGCCAGCATTCAGACCTCTGTTCTCTTTTCAGATCATTTGTGGGGGGTAATTTCCAGTCACCTACTTGAGCATCTATTTCAGGATTCACTATCTGGAGCTTGGCCCCTCTCTGTGGCCCGACACAGACACTTCTGTGCACCTGAGGCTATAGGGAGAGGTTTTGTCTAGCTCATTGAAAGAGATCTACACCAAGGGATCATGTCTCTGTTTGCAGGAACAAACTGCCTCCAGTGCTTGAACTTCCAAACCCAGTCTGGACATCACAAAGCACCGTGCAGTCTCCCATTAGAGCTAGTTGATCTCCCAGGGGGGTAACAGGGGGAGACAGAGAGACATGTGACAGATGCCTGGGAGTAAAGGATTGTCTCAGCATTTTAATGAACTATATCCTCAGAGACCTAAGAAACTCATGCCATGTATTATGTGACCTACATCCAATCACAGAGGCTCAAGACCCTGTTCTCTGAGACTGATGGCTAAGGGGTCAGTTGACTGAGGAGGGTGGATATGGCTTGCCTGCTTAATGGGGGATAATGAAAACCCAGCACCCCTCCAACATACTTACTGCAGAAGCCCATTCCAAGCTCCTAGACTACAGCCATGCCCATCCTGTCCCAGAAGGATGCTTGTGCAGGATGTGGCTTCTTGGGCACCACATAGCAGGGCTGGAGGGGCTCCCCATGCCTTGCTATGCTCAGTGCTCCTGCATCTCATTCTCCTGCAGCTGGGTAACAGTGGGGTGCCACAGGGGAATGAACCAGCAAGCAGGATTTAAAAACCAGAGCAACCCACCCTTTCAAGGTCAGACTCAGGTTGAGCTGCACAGGGTTTTCTCTAAGAGGCCACCGGAGCCCTTTTGTTCCTCGCTGCTCTCACCATGTTCATCCCAATGTACATGTGAAAGAAACAATTAACAATAGGGCACTCCTCTACGAGGATCCAATGCACTTTGAAGTGTCCACCAACCAAAGGCTCAAGAATGATACATCATTTTCCACTGTGAACGTGTCAAACTAGTACAGCAATTGAAAAAATGTCTCCACATGCCTTCCCAGCATGCAGACAGGGACCAGCTGGAGAGCCACTTCATATCCGACATGTCACCCCCTGACAGCTGTCTTCTTGGGAATTTTTGGTATGTAAAGTTTTCTGACTCCTTTTTTAAAGTAAAGCACAAGAATTAATCAGTTCATTTGAAAATTGCAGCCAGGTCTCTCCTAAAATGCAGTATTTCCTTCAAGACTGAATGAAGAAGATTTTCTTGCACAAAAATACCTGCAAAGTGTTTTTAAAGTGTCACTCATTGTAAGTGATGTCAATATTTAGTCACTTGTACATCAAAATCTCCCACAGCTTTTTTCCAGGCTGAGGGGCCCATTCAGCAAAGGTATTCCAGCACCAGGCTGTCCTGGACCGTGTGAGCAGACGCACTAACCACAACACACACCATTAACCAGGGCAGGGATCCCTCTCTCCTAAGTGTCACAAGCATTTCAAAGAGCAGGAACACCCAAATCATGCTGGTAAAGCAAAAGGCAGCTCACTAAACAGATGAGCAGCAAAAAAATGTCTGAGGTCACTGTTCTGACACTAGTTCACTCAAAATTCTTTTTCCTCCACTAAAATGAAGCTTTTTCTACATCCTAACCTGAGCAACAGGTTTTGTCACAGGGTTCACCCTACTGTCAGGAGGAGAGGAGAGGTTCGGAGAGGAGAGGACTCCTTGTTGAGGCTAGTGGATGTGCACTTCAAAGCAAAGAGAAAATGGGGCTCCAACAATTGGGAAACGTAAGACAATAAGCTGGAACATTTCCAGATGGGTCACCAGTGAATTGTTCCTTTACTTTGTCCCCTACAGGCAGTTAAAAGCAAAGATATTTCAGTTGCATAGTATCTTTTCACTCACCTGCTGCTTCCTAAGTCTCTGCTTTGCCTCCACACTTGAAAAAGAGAGCCAAGAGTGTGAGGGGAGGTGATAATGGTTCATGTGAAACCAGAAGTATTGGCCTGGAGAGTAGTATTGAGATGGAGGAAGACCACTAACACTCTTACTCAGGGATCCTGATTTTAGATTTCATGTTGACAGTGACTGAAGTGGAAGGATGTCAATGACACACTGATGGTATAAAAATGGATGTTATTTAACATCAAACTGCAAGAATTGGGTAATCTTAGGAGTAAATGGAATGAGAGAGGAAAAGATTGCAGTAACTCTGAGCCACGCACCTCAGGAACTGATAGCAGGAATTTCTGTCATGAGGAAAAATATCACTGCCTGGAAATGAGAAGGAACAACAGCTCATAGGATGAAAACAAACCTCCCTTCATCTAGTCTGACCTTCAAAGTGGCAGGGGGGAAAGGGGTGAGGGAGACAGGTAGTGTGGTACTGATACTGTTCAGGCCTCCAAACAGGTTGTTCTCTAGACTTAGAGCCTGGTCTCAGCCTGGGATGTGAGCCTGGCCAACTCAGGACCTGTGGGTTCATATGAAAGGAATGTCTGACAGAGTGTGCATAGGGGTGCAGCCAAAGCCCTTGGCATCCCTTCCTGCACCCCAGCACACAGGTGCTGCAGACAGCAGCAGGGATGTCTTGCCCTGGCACTGATCCTCATGAAGCCTGGTCCTGCCCCAGAGCTCAGGGAAGGAGTATATGAGTCCTCTAATCTCAGGGAAGGAGAATATGGAATTTCTTCCCAGATTCCTGCTGTCCAGTTGTCCACTTTGCTCTCTCCCCTCATCTTCTCGTTGAAACTAACACCTCTGCTCCCAGGAGAAGAGCAACCTGGCTCTCCCAGCAGATAAAGCTTTGACTCTTTTGCCCCACTCCTTTTTCTTCCCTTCTTGATAGTCTGCTTTGACCTGAGTGACATCCTCTCTTTGCTTTCAATCCCTGATTTTCTGCACTTGGGGACAGACTTTGAGCAGGCACTAAGTGCTGAGGCTATGCAGAGACGGTGAGGGGGGGCTGCAGCTACCCCGCAGCCTGCCATTCAGGCAGATGGTGGAGAGGGCCGATATGAATAGCTCCTGTCAGTCTCATAGAGCGAACTTTACAATTGTGCTACGTGTTGGACTGCACGTGACTAATGCCATTCTTCTGCAGGCTGCAGGCAGGACACAGCTGTTTCTTTAAGGAGAATTTTGTTTTTCTGGGCAGAAAAGAAAAGCACCCATGACAATGTTGTATTCATGTATCCGATATTACACTCCATAATTGGGCACGATCAAAGCTCATCCTGCCTCTCTCTCACTGCGTCTCTTTCTAGTAAATAAGACAATGTTTAGAAAAGAGCATGGCCTTGATTTGGTCCTTCTGGAGGTTTAAATTCTACCTCCCCACACAGCAGGTATGCACTGAGAAGAAGCAGCAGGGCCAAATATAGTGTTTTTTAAATAATTCTGAATTAATTAATTTCAAGATCAGTAATGAACTCCACACCAAACACTACATGGAGCTTCTGTTGATGAGAAACTGTGCTGCAGAAAAGATCAAAAAAATACAGACATCAATATAAACGTGAAAAGGTGAAGACCTTCTCTTAAAAACTGCAAAATAAGAAATGCACAATGGGCGCTGGACAGGGGATGAGTCTGGATCTTGAGCTTACAGTGCAGAAGGGCCATGTGAGACCAGAAGTGTAGTGCTCCTCCTACCCACATTTTGGTCAGGCTCACAACCCTGTTCTCTGTTCCACTGTCTTGGATGAGGCTTCTCCACATCAGTGTTTCAACACTGAAATCAGTGCTGGGTGCAGCCAGAAACACACCCCTGACACTCCTGCACTAGCAATTCCTTACCCTGGGGCATGACCCTGTCCCACAGCCCAGACAGGGCTGCATGTGCAATTGGGCAGCCCTTGGCATTGGGATAAGGTGCAGACAGCCCCAGGCAGTGCTGCCCTGAGCTGGCCCCCAGGGCAGTCTGGCCACGAGGCATGCAACTGTCTATTTAGCAAGGCACAGTTACATCCCTAACATTTCCTTCCGATTGCCTCCCTTACTGTGTTTCCAGACAGACCATCTGCCCACCAGCACTGGTGATCCACACCATGCAGCTACACTACCTTTTATCTTATCTCATAACTTTAGCACAATTCATAATTTGGGGAGTTCAGCCACCTTTGCTGTAGGCAGCAGTTCTCAAAGAAGTAGAATCAAAGTTGTACCAAGTTCAGTGTCATCCCTCCATCCCAGTTTTGGAAATGTCCTTCTCTAAAGTTGTCCTTTTGCTTCAAAGGAGTGTGGAAAGGTGATGAGGGCTGTAGCTGCTGCTGAGGGTCACCCTGGGAACCCCTAGAAGGGTCCATGGGAGGTGAGTGTCGGGAAATGCAAACAGCACACTGCACTTGCTGAGCAAGCTGGACACAAGGAGCTTTGCAGGGCCTGCTTTTCTGCAAGGTGGGTAGAAACTTCCACAGGAGAGGAAATTATCACAGAGACGGAGAAGCATACACTTCTCTGGAGTGCTGCTGCCATCCTTACTACCCTGACGGTGCCCAAATGTGCGCCTTTGTGCTGAGCACCTTGGGACTAAGTGTGTATGCCAGGGTCTGCCTCTCAGCGTGCCGCATTTGATTCCCAGGCTGTGCTGGCACAGGTACGTGGCCATCACCCGGGGAAAACGCCTGTCCGCCTCGCCGCTCTGCTCCGGGGAGCAGCCACGTAAATCCACGTGCCCTTCCCCGGGGTGCGCTGGAACAGCCCGAGCCGGGGCCGTGCCGCGGCGCTGCCGCGAGGCGGCGCTGCGGGAGCCCGGCTGGGCCCGGCCCGCTCCCTCAAGTTCGCGCCGTGGGTTTTCCTCTTTGCTGTGGTCCGTCCTCTTCCCTCTCTCCCTCCTTCCTTCCTTCCTTCCTTCCTTTTCTCCCTCCCTGCTTCCTTTCCTCCTTTCCTGCCTTCTTCCTTCCCTTCCTCTCCCCAGCGCTGCTCCCGGCCCCGGCAAGCCGCAGCCTTTACTCCGGTCAGAAAAGCCAACATCAGGGGTTAACTGTTATTTATAACAAATCCCCTCCCTCTCTTCTCCCCTTATCCCCTTTCAGACGGTGCTGAGGGGTGCGTTCGGGAGTTGCTCTCATCTCCCCACACTGTGCTGCTGCTGCTAAAACGCTGCGCACCAGGAGAGCAGGAAAAACCATCGCAGGGAAACAAACGAGCCTCTGTATCCAGGAGTCCCTTGCACGGGCAAAAGGTTCAAGGATGCCTGAGCAAAACCCAGGACAGCCCTAGAGCTCCCTCAGTTCAATGCTGCCTGAGCGTCCTCAGCGCCTTCCAGGCACTTGAATCCAAATCTTCGGGACCAATCCTGCATTCATAAAGCATCGGTAAGATTTTCTGAGGAAAATAGGGTCTGCAGCACATATTCCGGTGAAGAAATTGAGCAAATCACAGAGCCAATATTGATCGAGGCATTAGTGATCAGAATCAGTCTCCGCTGGAGCTCAGCATTTGCTCTAGAAGCTCTGGGCTTGGTACTCCCACTGAAGCCAAATTTTAACTGGGCATGGATTTTTACAGGTGCCAAATTAGGTTCCACCATGAGTTTTCCATTAAAAACACGAGAGCTGGGTACTTGGAGCACATTAGCACTCTTCTTTTCTGGGACATTACATCCCAGTGTTTATGTCCACTGGGATTCTATGGTGGGTGCTGACAGGAGGCAGCAGAGTTTGGTATGTACTCCTGCAGAATGTAAACTACTTTGAACACCAATATGCTGAAGTAAAAAAAAAAAAAGTTTGTTTGCCTTAACACAATCTCTTCAATCATCTTTTGAAGAGAGAATGCTAATAAAGAAAAAAATAATGTGTAATTGCTCATGACAAATAACAATAAGAATATATTGTCCAAATTGGGCGGCCAAACCAATTTTTCCAACTCTGATGCCAAGTTTGTCATTTTTCTTCTTTTCTTTCTGCCCCCAGTGAATGTAGTACATAGGAAAGCCTGTCACTGTTGCACAAGCTAGATCTGTGCATCAAGCTGCCAGGCACGAGCAGAGCTTCACATGAGAGATAGTGGTATTGGAGAGCCTGGTCTGATCCATCATGGGGGACCAGGGAAATTAATCCAGATGGATAGTGCTTTTAAGTAGTGCTTCGCTCACAAAATTCTCTAATCAGTGCCTCATGGTGAATGAGAAGTATTTGTAGCTATTTGTGAGAGTAGCTTAAATGTCTATTGCTTGCAGTGTGATTTGCACCTTGGCAATGAAATTAATAGACTTTTATATCTGATGAAACTTTTATGTCCGAGGAGGCTTTTATACCTGAAATACTTAGCAGAAGTTGTGTTCTTTTCTTCATGGAAGTATAATCTGATGCTAGGCTCAAGGACAGCAAAGAGTGGTACAAGCAATACTTTGGCATAGCTTTGGCAATCCTCAGCTTAGTGACTGCTGTTTGTTCTATCAGATAGGAGTGACACAAAGTAAACTAGAGGAGACTTACAGTTTGCCAGCCTGACTAAAACAGAGTTCTGCCTCTGCATCTGCTTGTCAGATGTCTGTAGACTATAGAGCTACCTGCACTGAGAGTAAATAGGAAAAGAAAGGGTGAAAATGCAACTTGCTGTCCTGCTAGGAGTCTCCTTCTCACTGACAGGAAGAGGTATGAGCATATATGTGTGCTGCTGTAGATCCCAGTTCAGAGGAATACATGAGCACGAGCTTATGTGCACTCTAAAGATGTCAACATATTCTTATTTATATGGACTCTACTAAATTAACCTTTGATTAGCAGCAATCAGTTCTCCCTAACCCACTTGTTTTGGACAATGCGAAAGACACTACTCCACTGTATTCAATGCTGAACAGAATGCTAATTCCAGCAGTCCAGGTTTACAATGCGACATATTTGAAACAATTGTCCAGTTGCAACTGATAGAACTTAAATGTTGGATATTGAGGGAGTCCTCAGGCCTGAGCTGGTCGAGAAATCCCCCTCAGTCTAAGAGCTTAACCTAGATGTACAGGACCCTTCTGTTAAGGATTAGTTTTGATGGAAAATGCAAAAGGTTTACATTTTCTGATAAACAAGTGATTACATCTGCATTATTCCCAGAGCTGAAGCTTTGATGGCAAGGTGGAACATCTTTGGACAAAGAGAAGTGCAGCCAGCCTCTGAAAAGCAGACCCTTTTGGATAAATTGACCTGGATAAAACAACAAGGACAAGATAGCATTCAACTCAGTGTGCTGAAAGAGCAAATATGAAATTTCTGAGCTACCAAAGCAGAACTTACACCAGCCACCACCTCAAGGAACAAAGGTGAGTAATGTGATAGGGAGCCGTATGAATAACAGAATAAATATAGCAACATTTCCTCTGGATTGGTGGTAGGTTTACAAAAGGGGTGTCCAAAGGCTTATGCTAGGATCGATGCTGTTCACCATCTCTATATGGGGCATGGCAAAGCGGGTGAATACTGGCAAAGTTTGCAGATGATACAAAATTATTCATAATAATCAAAGCTAAAGCTGACTTTTGCAGAAGGAGCTTATAATACCAACTGACAGTGAAGTGCCAGATGAAATTCAGTATTGACAAGTGCAAAGTAAGGCACTTAGGGAAAAAATAACTCTACTTATACATCTGCAGTGACGGTCTCTAGATAGCAACACTCAAGAAAGATCATGGGTAACTGAAATTGAGGTTTCTGAAAACATCACTTACTGCCCTGCAACAGTCAAAAGGCAAATTGGATAGTAGGAATTGCTAAATGAGAGAACACAATAAAACAGAACAGAAAATAGTGTTCCAGCACTGAGCTAATAACTTTAGAAAAGATATAGAACAGGTAACAGGGATGGTCAGAGTTTTGTAACAGTTTATTTTTCAGGAAAGACTAAATTAGACCTTTTCAACTTGGAAAGAAAACTACCTGAGGTGACTAGATGTAAGTGTATAAAGTCACCAATGGCATGGAGAAGGTAAACAGACCAAGGTTAATTTGTATTTCTCCGATACAAGAATTAGGGATAACAAATTGAATTATCCTACAATAGATTTAAACCATAAGGAAGAAATTTTCCACATGATGCATTAAATCATGGGACTTGTTGCCAAAACAGCAACTTGTTGTTGCACAAATGTGTTTAAATAAGACTTAGACAAAGTCATGCCATATAGGACCACTGTTAGGATGAAAAATCCACCTTCAACCTGTAGCTCAGGGACTCTTGAAACTATCAATTGCCAAAAACCAGAAGAGGGTATCAGGTGCAGATCACTGTATACTGCCCCTGTCCTTGTGCCCTTCCTTAAATATCTACATAAGCTGATATCTGAGGTGAGATACTGGGCTATAGAGACTTTTCATCTTATTCACAGGAGCATTTTTTATTTGAAGGAATGGGAAAATACATCCTGGATATGATTACACAGTGAGAGGCAAGGAATGTGTGTACTGGAACCATGTGAAAAACAAGGTCCCATTTCCTTCCGTGCACTACTTACAAGTTTGTTTGGGACTATTCTGCATTGATAGCAATTTTGTTTTGATCCTCATAAAAGGACGTCTGCAGCTCAGGAAGATTTAGTTATGATTTTTTTTAAAAGACGAGGTTGTTCTAGGGAGCTGACGTAATTCAAAGTGTCATCTATCATGAAAAAAATATTTTTTTGTGAAGATTTTGTTTGAGTTGTTGTTGTATTATGGTCTCAGTCACAGCACCTTTTCTTACACCAGAATATACAGTACTGAGCCCATCAAAACAAAAATCCCAGTCCAGTTCTGAAAGCAGCAACATGCCTGCTTACCTCTGAAGCCTCTCTCCAGCATGGCAGGAAGTCAGGGTGGCCATTCATTTCTATACACTTGAGTGTGTGTGTGCTTGCAGATTTGTGGTGCAGGAGAAAATCCAAGCCAGAGAGAGAGAGAGAGATAAAATTATTTTTCTTCTTATTTGCTTGTTTGCAGACTCTACCAGGGGCTCAGATGCACTAGCTCAGTTGGCACAGTGTCTGCATCTAGGCTGACTGTGGGGTCTAAAACATAAACAAAGTAGGCAGTTGTTGAAGGCAGCACGCAACTGGCAGCAACCAGATGCGGGCCTGACAGCAGGAGCAGACAAGCTCCTGGGGCAGCACAAATTCAATTTTGCTCAACTTGCTGCTGAGTCTCATGTTGCATTGCCTGGTTTGCAAAGACAGGGAGGCATTTTCCCACTGGAGCTAAAAACCACTGAGATGGGGATGTTTCTGCTGTCCCATTTTATCATACAGGTTTCATGACCACATTTGAGGACATATCTGACATAGAGACAAAGGTGAAAGACTTTGAGATTTCCCAGGAGTGAGACAAATACCCATCCTCAGCCCCATGAGCCTTCTGATACTGCAATGAAGTGTTTTTGGTAGGAAAACTTTGGTTGCTTTCTGTTCCAAACAGCTCAGCTTTGATAAATGCAGCAGGATTGATCTGTGCTGTGTGTCCCTTAACTGAGTTACCATGTATAATCCTCTCTGGAACAGAACATTTACATTCCACTGACCTAGTTGAAAAAATGCATTAATTTTAATTTATGCAAAATTCTCCCAATAGAAGAGTGAGAGGAGAGAGGCGATTTTTTATTTGCAGTCCTTGCCTGCTTGGAGCTAGAAGTGAAGGCCAGCTTTTTAATCAGGATTTTTTTAAAATGTTGAAGCATTTCAGTGGGTGTCTTGTTCATGTAAATCCAGATAGAGCTTTATTACCTCACATACATCTCATGGAGTCACAAATACAAAATGTACCATCAACCTGTCTCCTCTCCACTGCAGGGTGTCTCTCTGCCTCTGGAGAACCCTGTGCAATGGGGCACCAAGGATAGTTTAACACAAGAAAGAAAACAAAGCCTTCACCGAGACACCTCATTTCAACTGGCCCTGTTGCACATCTCTGTGAAGGCTGATCCCATATGGAGGGATTGGGGAACTTTATTGTTGAAGAGGGGTTTAGTGGTGCATATTCCTATATCAGCTGACCTGAAAAGCTGACCTGAAAAGCTAACCAGAGAGCATGGTTAGCCCACAGCCCAGCCCCAGTGCTGCAGTTCCATCAAAGGAAAAATGGCCAGTAACATTTGTGAGAGTTGGCTGTGTAGCCAAAAATTTGGCTGTAGGGTCACTTCATCTGTCTCCATGAGTCAAACACAACAGGTACATTTACAAAAGGAACTGAGTGGAGGGTGCTTTGCTATTGCTTCAGCATGGAAAAACAGAGGGAAAGATGCCTCATGTTAGAATTCCCTTTAGTGAGAATCATTTTGGGGTCTTGACTCAGCAATGTGGCTGCAGCCAGCCAGCCCCATTTCCACATGGGAGGCTGGCAGAGCAAGGAAGAGGTAGGAGCCATCATAATTGCTCAGCAAGCTCTTTGGCGGTTACCAAAATTGGTGCAGTCAGTGTGAAATAAAGCAAATTCAGGAGCTTTTCATACCAAAATGGCCTAGGAACAGGAGAGCACCACAGTGTCTAAGTCATCTTTTTCTTTACTCCTGCATAAAGGGTAAATTTGGGGCAGGTGAGCACAAGGTCTTTTCTCTATCCCTGGGGGCTCAAACCCAGCCTGTCTTATGCTGACAGCCCAGCTGTGGCTGAGGGGACTCCTCTTTCTGTGCCCAAAGCAGGAGCTCTGCGAGCCTGAGCAATGCCACAGCTGTCCACAGGAGCCTGTGTGTGACCTGAGGGGGCAACTCAGAAACCCACTGGTCTGAGGAGATGTTTGGATCCCAACTCTGTCATGAACCCTCATCCTATAGCGGAAACATGAAACGCAGCCTATGCTTATGCACTGTTGCTGCATAGTATTTTGTCTCATGCAGTCCTTGACAAGGTTACCATGCAAACATAGGAACCACAACTTGAGCAAATGAGAGGAAAAAAAATCCCAAACCATACAGTTATCTGCAACTGTGTAATTCTTAAATCTCCTTATCATGTAGTACCCTGCTGTTTACAGTCTTGCACCTTTCTTTGTTTCAAAATCATCTCTATAATAACTTCAAGAATGAGAAAAACTTCTCTTGTAGGTGCAAGTAAGCATCTGTGTTTACTGGAGATATCACAGGGATGAATTTTATTGCTAATGTGTAAGGGCAAGAGCCACCATGCTTCCAAGAGACTACTGCCCACCTGACATGATATTTTTTCTTGGTTGCTGGTATCTTTAGCTTACAGTAAAGCTCATTTCAGATGGAAAGTACTGTAGATGTTTCGCTCATTACCAATGGAAATGTGATGGTGTGTTCTCAGTAAGGCTCTGAATGTGCTTATCTCCAGCTGTTTAAGAACACATTCATGTTGCTGAAGAAGGGCAATCCCTACACTAAACTGCAGCTGCTCAGAGAGATATAGTATTGTAAAATGCAGACAGTGATTTGTGACAATAGAGAAATTTTCCTTTTTTTCCCCAGCCAAAAAGCAGTCATTTTACAATCTATCTTATGCAGCATGAGAAAGCTATTATGGAAAGTAACCTTTCCCTTTTTCCAAATGAATAGATACCAAGAACATCAGAGGTATAGTATCAGGCAGGTATAAATAATGAAAGGTGAGGAAAGCAGAAGGTATATTGTCCACAAAAAAAAGTACCCCATCAGCTCCCTGAACATATACAAAGATTTATTTGGTAATTAAACCAGCAGTATTAATTTCAAACATTACAATCCAATTGTCAGGTTTTCAAGCCTAGATAACTCACAAGCTGTCAAATCTCCTTCCAAACACATGTACACTCTTACAAACCTGTCTTTCTCTGCAGCTGGACTTCGGCAGAGTCTTAATTACTTCAAGAGAGAAAGATGCTTATGCAATGATACAACTTTTGCTAAAAATAAAGAAAACAGAAATCTATAAGTAATATCAATGAAACAATGCACATCTCTCTATACAATTTAAGGTTTGGAGAACTCTGGCAGAATGGAGGGAATTTTATCAGCCATTCTTCCAGGTATGGAAGTGTTGAGAAGAGACCAGACAGTAGCACTAGACCAGTTGTTCACTTGAGTAGCTTGGTAAAAGCAGTCTGCAGGTGGAGATATTTTTTCAGAATAATCTTTATCTTCCATGGAATTTGTCATGATATTCAGGAATTTGAATTACTCATAGTTTATAGGGATTTGCTATTATTAATCTAGTTTGTTTTAAGATTTCAAATGTCATTCTGTAATGTCACTCTAAGGACAAAGCAGACCAAAGCTTTCTGACAGAGAAGATCATTCCACAGTTTTGAACACACCTGGTGTTTTGTGCCATCACATCCAGACGCTTACTAAGAAAAGCAGCACATAATCATGAGCGTCCCACCTCTGTGGTCAGGTAGGATTTGTTCAAATAGGGGTGACCCACTGTGCTATACCCTGGACCAGACCCTGTTCTCTGTGCAGGGTCTTTACCAGTGCAAGGAACTTGGCGGACCAAACTGGAGATGTTGCTAAATCTGTTTTGAGGGAAGGAGTGATCTATCAAGAGTTTGGCAAGGCTTATTGTATGAGCTGAATTGGCCTGATGTGATCCTACAACATCTAGGAACAAAAGTATCCCTGAACATGTGGGAATTTTGCCACCTTCAGGACAGGCTTGGTTGCATACCAGAAGGGCTTCTGGCATGGTAGCCTCACTGGCTTGATGCAGATGCATTAGTCTCTTCCTTCTTGCTATTACATTAGTTCATATTTGTGCAACCATACTGGTCAGAAACTCCTTGAAACTAAAATAAAGCTTTTATATTTTTTCTTTCTAAGAATTAATCATTAATTATCCATTCATGATTTCCTGGACCATTTAGGTAACCCACGTTTCAGCTAATGGGTTAATTCATTTTATGTCAGTTCAGCTGTGTCACATTGTATCATGTTTTTTGATTGGGTGAACGAAACCTTTAAAATGGGATGTAGCAAGTAATGAATACCCTGTTCATACAGTAGAGTAATTCTTCGTTTTGTGTGTGACTGACTATGCAAACAAGATTACATCCAGGCCAGTGCAGCCAGCCACCACAGGGTGAATGCAGCAAGCCAGCTGCACAGGGAGTAAGTGGAGTTTGAAAATGTCATGGCAGACCTGGTCCAAATGCTGTGAATGAAACATCCCCTTTTCACAAAGTTTTTGTAAGAAAAAAATTAACTGGCCCTACAAAACAATCAGTGCTATCATCTGTTTGTTTGCTTGTTTGTTTTTGTTTAACAGTGGCTTTTTAAAACCTTTAAAGCGTATTGTTACCACTGGACTGAGTCTAATTTTGTTATCTGAATACACTTCCCAGGAATAGCTGTTACAAAAAAAAGGAGTAAATATAAAGAAAACCACAGTAAAACAATTTTAAAGTGAACAAAGTGAACAACTGAAAATTGAACTAATTCAGAAGAGTTTCTTTCTAAAATTGTTTTTGTATTTTAATGCACAAGCGTGCCCATCAAGCATGCCCACTCAGCATTATTTCTGCAACTGTAGTACACAGAAACCTCAACATGAGAGGGCTTCATTGTCCTTTGCTTTACTCTTCTGTACAGGCTGAGCTTCAGTCATGAAAATCTATTGCTCCAACAATTTCAGAGGGGGGGGGAGAGGATTTTCTAGAAATATCTGTGAAGGTAACTACTGTACGGATCAGAAACATGGATGAATCCAGCAGCATTCAGAGGTTTTCACAAATATTTACAAACCCTGTTTGCAGTGTGCAGGCAGCACTAATCACCAGTACAAAAGACATATCAGCGTAGTGTTTAGCAACTGTGGTGAGCACTAAGAGTGTGAATGCTTGTTGGCTCTGGAGAGATTGCTTGGTAGTGGGAATATTGATTTGCAGACAGAAGATTTAGATAATCCATTTTCAGGAAGGCTTGTAGAAAAAAATAAATTCTGATTGCTGTGTATTTGACACAAAAGAAGGCTGCACTTTGTTTAGTTACATCTGCATTTTACACATCAGAACCTGAATAGATTTCCCTTAAAAACTGCCTTTTACCAGACTTCACACTGTTCTACTACAGGCAGATAGAAGCAAGACAAAGGGGTGTAGAAATTAGTTCTATCAGTGCAACTAAAATAGTTGGAAAAAACAAGTAAACTTTTGAATACAGAAATCATTCTTTAGGTCTGAAACAGGCACCAAGCTTCAAACTCAGTTTAAATTTGTTATGGTAACTGAAACAATGGTTCTGACTGATTACGTACAAAGGCTGGTTGGTACTCATGGAACAGGTGAACGGAGCAAGAGGAGACGCGATGAAGTCCTGCAGCCCAGAAAGAAACATCTAACACTGGAGCAGCTTTCAGAGTCACAGATCATACCGAGTTGGAAGGGACCCACAAGAATCATTGAGTCCAACCCTTAGCCCTGCACAGAACCATCCTCAAGAATCACACTATGTGCCTGAGAGTATCATCTAAATGCTTTTTGAACTCTGCAGGCTTGGTGCTGTCACCACCTGACAGGCTGGGGAGCATGTTCCAGTGCCCAACCACCCTCTGGGTGAAGAACTTTTTTCTAATATCCAACCTAAACCTCGCCTGACACAACTTCAGGCCATTCCCTTGGGTCCTGTCACCAGTCACCACAGAGAAGAGATCAGTGCCTGCCTCCCATCTTCCATTGCAATGAGGTGTCACCTCAGTCTCCTCTTCTGCAGGCAGAACAGACCAAGTGACCTCAGCCATTCCTCACACAGCTTCCCCTCAAGACCCTTCACCATCTTCATTGCCCTCCTTTGGACACTCTCCAATAGCTTAATGTCTTTCTTATATTGTGGCACCCAGAACTGCCCCAATATTCAAGATGAGGCCACACCAGTGCAGAGCAGAGTGGGACAATCCCCTCCCTCGACCAGCTGGAGATGCTTTGCCTGATGCCCCCCCAGGACACGGTTGGCCCTCCTGGCTGCCAGGGCACTGCTGACTCATATTCAACTTGCCATCAACCAGGACCCCCAGGTCCCTTTCCACAGCACTGCTTTCCAACATCTCATTCCCCAGTCTGTCCGTACATCCAGGGTTGCCCCATCTCAGGTGCAGAATCCAGCACTTCCCCTTGTTGAACTTCAAATGCTTGATGATTGCCCAGTCCTGTAATTTGTCGAGGTCTCTCTGCAGGGCCTCCCTGCCTTGGAGGGAGTCAACAGCTCCTCCGAGTTTTGTGTCATCTGCAGACTTGCTTAGTGTCCCTTCCAGTCCTGCGTTGAAGTAATTTATGAAGATGTTGAAGAGCACAGGGCCTAAGAAGGAGTCCTGCAGAACCCCACTAGTGACAGGTCACCAGTCTGATGTTTCCCCATTCACTGTTACCCTCTGTGCTCCACCCATGAGCCAATTGCTCACCCACTTCATGATGTGTTTATCCAGAAGGATCCTGTGAGAGACAGTATCAAAAGCTTTACTGAAATCCAAAAAGATTGCATCAACTGCTTTCCCTTCTTTAGCACAAAACTGATGTCTTTGCTGAGCTGGTAATACCTAGTCTTCAGCAGAGAGATTTTTTGGGTAGGTTGGCTAACCTGTTGAGTACACCTTATCTGCTGATGTGACAAGGAAAATGGAACGGATCCTTCACAGTGTTATATCAAGCAGATTATATTAAGTGCAACTGGTCAATGAAATACATCCAAGCTGACATGTCTCTGAAATGCTGAGACGTTTATTCAAAACAAGATTGTGAAGCAGAATGAAGGACCAGTGGGAATATATGTGGCTCATATTGATTCAGTTAGGAGCTAAAACACAACAAGCTTCCAGTGAGTTCATCTGTCTGTCTCTGTTCCAGGCCCTTCAGTGCTTCTGTCCATTAGTGAGTCTCTTTTAGCTTAGGGTGAGTTGTTAAAAGATCTTGGACTGCTCTGGATCAGGGCTTCAGGTTCCTCCTCCTCATCCTCCTCTGCTCTTCTGCACCAGGACTCCTTTCTCTATCATTCCTTCTCTTTGTATTTTCCTCTGTCATAGATTCATATCATTTCTATCATCATCTTGCTAACAGTTCTTATTTAGAAGTAAAGTAGGATCTCTCACCCGTATGTTTATCTTGCTAATGGAAATTATCTGAATAGAAAATGAACACAAGCAGCACTCATTTACCATGAAAGAGCAAGCTGGAAAGTGTCAGAGAGATGCAATGAATGAACTCCTCTTGCTAATGGCTAGCTGGCCTTGTTATTAATATAGTTATAATAATGTTAAGCTTCTTTATTAAGTCAGCAGACTGGGGCTATTGGTTACACTTCATTTCTATGAAACAGGCCCATTTTTCAATTACATTGTAATTCATGGTGCCTTTAAATGCCTGGAAAATGCAAAAAGTTCGAGAACATCTCCAAAGTTTAACTAAAACAAAAAACTCTGTACAGAAAGACCACATCCACTGGCTTGTGATTTACTTCTTCCCTGTTCCCAGATGAAGAGAAGAAAGTGATTACGCCCATGCTGATTTGGAACCAAAGTTTGTGACAGATAAAACTGAAAGTAAGCGAAGATTATCCTGAGGACATAACTGAAATTGTCTTCTTGAAACCCTCTGCCAGAGACCTCCAAATGCTGAGTTACCTGGTTGTGCTTAGCAGTCACATACTGGTGTGCAGCTGCAATTTCAGAGAGCCTGGCAGCATGAGGGGACACGTGTTAGAGCACCTTTATCTCTTCCTCATGCCTCTGTGTCCCGATGTAAGCGCTGGGTCCATTTTCAGTCCCTACCTATTGCTGGGGCATAGACATGGTACAGTCCATCCTGGGGCTGTAGGCCACCCAGGGGAGCACTAGGATCCTCATGTCTCTCAAGTTTCTGGTTGTGTGGGGAAATAGCATTACCCTAAGGATGCTCTTGGACAGTGATGAAAGCAAAATGCTGTTTGCCTCTGGATCACTATAGACACTGTATATATCTGAGCTCTCAGCCTTGCCCAGGTCTCAGCAGCACTATTGCCCTGTCCTGCTGTTCACACTGATGTGAGGGCTGGCTCTCAGTTACAGCTTGTCTCATGATGCCTGTTCAGGAGGGAAGCAGAGTCTTTTTCCTTTTTGATGTCCTTGTTTTCATCTGTTCCATTTAGTGGTGTTTTGAGGTCTAGCAGGTAGGAGTCCCAGGGGATTCTGTATTCTGGTTAGAAATCCTTTTCAAAGGAGACAGTTAATGGTTGCTGAGGAGGGTGAAGCATGACCGTGGAGGGAATGGTTGACTCCCAACTTCATCAGGGAAGACAAATGTAATAGTGGTTGGAAGGAGGAGAGCAGAAAACAGCTATCTTTTCTTTAATTCTCTTTTTCTGGGTCTCCTGAGTCCCATCTCAGTTGCACAACTAGGCATTATCTTTAAGCTTACCCCTATCTTTCCAAGACAGTCAAGTCCTTTCTAAAGCTAAAGCTATGGTTACACCCTCACAACACAGGAGGAAGAGACTGAACTTTGAGAAACGATTGGAAAAACTGCAAATATAAACTTGAAGTTGATCCAGTTACCACCGTTTGGGAGACCCAAGTGGTAGGTTTTTGTAAACCCTTGGCTGCTGATGAAAGGCGGTTCAATTGCTCTCTGACTCTTTCTCATTCTATTTGTATTGTTCCAGTGTGACAGCTCAGCTTTTGCCAGCATGGCAGCAGTGATTTACTGTTCACATTATGGATAGGGACAGGACCTGAGGTACGTCCATTATTCCCCCATCTCTTGGTCTTTCAGCTCCAGTGATTTCCACTGCACTGTGACATGAGCACACCTTTGCCTGGTGTCCAGCTCAGCACAACTTACGGTAAGGGTCCTGGTGCCAGGCAGTGGGGGCTGTTGGTCAGCTAGTCATCTCCTTTTGTTTGGGCGTGTAGGGGTGTCTATGATAACACTGAGCATCTCTGATATTCTCAGGGCAAAGCACTGGCTGCAGAAAACAGCCAGCGACATTTCACCTCCCTGATTAGGATGAAGCAGCCTTTTGAATTTGAGAGTGACTGATATTCATGACCTTTTCCTCTCAGAAGTGAAGAACTGTCTTTAAAACATGCTCCGCCTGTGTCTGGGGATGTGCAGTCAGCTGAGCTGCCCTTGAAGACGGAACTTGAAAGGACTTCACTTCCCAGGGTCTTGGTCCTATGAAGGGAGGGGAATAGGGGGTTTGCTTATTGAGGGTAAGAAAATGCACATGAGCGATCAGGGGTAGGCAGCTGCACTTTCTATCTTGCTCAGCTGTGACCAACACCGAGGCATCCTGTGCCTCAGGCTGGTGATGGCAGTAGGGCTGGCTGGAGGAGGCATGCCAGAGCCTGAGTGCAGGTTCCACCACAGGACACAGGGCAGGACCTGCCCCAGTGCCAACTAGGTGATGATAGTGTGTAGCTTATCCTCCCGGTGTATCTTGTGCTGCCATTTTGTGGTGGGAAAAGTTTCACCCACTAAGAGAGTTTGAGAGTTAAAGCTGCCAACAACTTGTCCCACTAATGGACTTGAAACCCTTAGAGCTGCCAGGAGGTTTGGAAAACTGAAACCACATTCTGCAGATTCACCAAACTGTTGCAGTTTGTCATGCATGAGGAGGAACCCCTGCACATTGTGCCAGAGATGAAAAGGCTTCCTTAGAAGGGATGAAAAATTAGTTTAAGATATGAGTTATCTCCATGCACAGACTTATAAAGACAGATGTACAGCTGAGCAAGGGGGTTGAGGTGTTTTAATCACAGCTACAGGGCTCTTTCCTAATTTCCTACATATCTTAAGACAAACTAGGGGTCTGATGCCAGTTCCTTGCAGGAAGTAGCAATACCAGGATTGTAGCTTGCAGCCTTATCAAAATTATAGCAAGATACAATTCTGTATTAAATGATTGAAAAAATAAAAAACCACCCCAAGAAATAGAACCAAGGAGTCATAGAAGATGATCATAGCACTCTTATGATCACAGTGAACCTTTTAAGCTTTGAAATTTTGAGACTATAAAAATGATATTATTTTCTATGCAATACAAAAATGTCTACTCATTGCTAAAAAATATTGTTTTCATTATTGCTACTACTGTCTATGCCAAGGCAGAGTTTGTTTCCTCTCTACATAGTGGAAGGGAAGTCCTGAGAATTGCAGACCTGCAGCTGAGAGTCAAATTACACTGAAGATATTTTTACAGCTTTTGGCTTCTTTTAGTGGACCTCCTTTTGCATGGATACTCTTTTCAAGCTGGAGCTTTGTGGATGTAAGTAGGCACAGGAAAAAAAACCCAGGAAACTTTCTCAAGTATATGCATTAGCAACTAGTCCTGAGGCTCATCTGAAGCTGTTGTACCTACTTAGGCGGTGTTTGAAGAGCTTTCAGATCATAATGAATTCATGCACCCTACTTAATTTAAATACACGGAGGCGCCATTTTTCAGTGCATAATCCTGAACTCTCCTGTTTCATTTTGCACAGGAAGGTACTTGGGATCAGTCTGACCTCATGCACACTGCCATTATGAGAGAATAAAAACTATTTCAATGGATGCAATGTTTGGGGCAGTGAGCAGCATCCAAGGGATTAATCCAGGACCCCTGGTGCCCAGCCAGGCTGGCAAGGGGGAGAGCACAGCTGAGGGGCAGTGTGTGGCTGTGCCTGTGAGCCCCCCACCTCAGTCTGTGCCAAAACTCCCAGAGGGTCCCAGCCCTGAGGCAGGGCAGGGGGCTTGAGCTGCATCTCTCACTCTGTTCATCCATCTATCAACCTTATGCAAACAGAGGAAGGGATGACAGACTGATTACTGCAGATAATACAGACAATACAGGTAAAATAAGAGCTTTTCAGACGTTGGGGGAGAGGGGAGGACTTTTGCAAGCACGGAGGAGGGTGTGTGTATTGATAGGCACATCAGTTGCTGCAATTCCCAGGAAAGAGTGGCTTCTACTTCCAACAGTCTTTCCATCTGCATACTTTTTAATGTAAATAAGTCTTTCAGCTCCATCACCTCCTTATCCCAGTGGTGGACTTGGACATGTCCCCATACAGCTTTTGGACACAGAAGCTTACTGTGGCTTACATGGCAAGAAAACTGTCCCTGCCTATGCAGAGCAGCCTTACACGAAGGCCACAAGTTACACATGTTATACACATATCTTTAGTTAATACAAGGGCATCTCCACAAATGTGTAGTGTGATGTGTGCTACACAGAGCTCTCTGTGACAAAAAACTTGTCTCCTCCATGACAGCCTATAAAGGTGCATGGAGTTTCTTGTAATGCTAGTGGCAGGGGCTTGGTTTGGCACAAGAAGCTCTGACCACTAGTTATATGACCTTAGAGATTTTCCCTCTTCCCTTTCCATCTGAACCTGGCCCAATCCAGGCCTCTCCCCAGTAGGGAAAGTACTGAAGAATGGGAAGAAAACAAGGGAGAAGAGATGCCAGGTCCAGAGGAGTTACAGATGGCCATGGTGTATCGCAGAAATCTGTCTGCAGATGAACCCTGGACTGGCCTAACACTGTTACCATCATTGGCAGCAAGTGGTGGAAGTTGATGGCACCTAATCCACCCTTGGCCCCAGATACCAAGCTCTCTACCTCCAAAACGCTTCTGATGCTCAAAGTGCACCTCACCAGACCTTACTGCTGTGAAAACTGCAGTTACTTCAGACTCACTATTGCCTTTTCACACCTGCCATGGCTGCTCTAATATGCCAGCACACTTCAGCCCATGGCCACCCTCCTCTCCAGGACCCTGTCTACAGTGTACTAGCCCTTCTCCTTCCTCAGCCAGGCTTGCCAATCGCTGGTCTGGGGTCATGAGTGCAGTTCTGGAGTACTTCAGCAAAGGGAAAAGGGGAAAAGCCTGCTGCAGGCTGTGCCATAGGTACCTGAGCAGGTCCAGCAGGCACCTCACTAGCTTTTTGTGTCTCTTTCTGTGCAGCAGCTAATCCACAATCCAGATAAAGTAGTTGTGGGTGATGGAGAGCTGACAGGACCACCCTCTGTGCCGTGGGGATCATGGACAGTGAACTGTCTGGAAGAGGTGGCTCTAGAGAGGTGCCGTGGGGATCGTGGACGGTGAACTATCTGGAAGAGGTGGCTCTAGAGAGGTGCCAGCAGGCCCCATGCACACTGCTGTCAGTGAGAGTGCTTCCGATCATGCACTGCCTGTGGCTGATTTGCAAGAGTACGCGCAATGGATGCAGTCTTGCACATGAATCACAGAATATGCCTTCCTGTGTAATTTTATCAGCCGTAAATTGTGAGTCACAACCAGGTGTGCCAAGTATTGAGTTCTGCGTGAGCCCACAGACAGAGTCCACACCTGGAAGATCCAGACTTTGGAGCATTTTGAACAGAATCGTTTTGCCATGTTGCCCATAGCTTGGTTTTTTACCTTAGGCAACAAGCTTGAAGAGGTCATCTAAAGCACAGTAGATCTCCTTCCCTACATGTGCCCTATTACTCTTGTTTTGAACTAGCGGCATCCAAGCCTTCCCAGTGTCTTTCAACGTCCTTTTTGCCATCTCCAGGATGAAGGATGAGAAGCAGGAAGAGCTATTTTTCCATACATAAAAAAAAAAAATTAAGTAAAAATTAAGTTAAAAAGTACAAAAAGTAAAACATGCATCTCAGGCCCAAGTAGACCGAAGTCACTATGTACTTCAGGGGACAGATCCAGATGAAGCCTCACCCATGCAGATGAGGCTGACAGCTGCCCTGTGATGTGAAGGGGGAAGAAGGCCACTGTCTCCTGAGACAGTGATACTAGGAGCTGGCAAAGCAGCAGCAAAAATAGCTTCCACAGGAGTCTGCAAGGTGGCAAGTTTGCCCTAGCAGACTAGTTAAAGCCACCTTGGGTACCCTTACATGACAGGGCAGACATGCCAAGATCCTTCGGATCCTTTTGAAATTGTACTGACCTCAGCTTGCCCCTTAATCCATGCTCTGGTTGCCTCCTGTCTAAAGAAGAAAGTCCTTTGGCAATCCCCCTGCTCCGCTCACTGACACTGCCCCTTACCAGTAATTAAATAATAATGGACTAATGGAATATGTCATGATGGTAAGTGCTCAAAAGATTTATCTTTGTGTCTTCATTTAAGGCATTTTAGCATCACCCAGCAGTTTCCAGTCATCATGATAATTTATTTGAGTGATTTATATGGAAAAACAAGACATTCCACAATACCTCTAAGACAGCTCCTGGAGCGTGGCTTGTTGCTGGCTAACACTGCCTCTGGGAGCAGAGGTACTCATTTACACCGTGTACTTCTCATCTCCGCAGGAGGGTGATTACCCCTGACAACACCACCCCTTGCCAGGGATTTTAAGCATTTCTGTTTGAACAAATATGAAGCTGCATGGAATAATTTAAAAAGCACAGAGCATGGGAACAACATGGGAAAGGATTATTTCAACAGTGCTCAATGCTGCAAAATGAAATGAAAAGGAAAAAAAACCAAACCAACAAACTCAAAGAATAGATCCTAAGTAAAACCAAAATGTATTTAGGGACTCCAGAACAAAAACTGAGGGGAGAGGGGGCCTGATTAATCTGTGGGAATAATCAGACGCTAGACACTACCACGTTAAAGCTCTCGGAAGCACTGACTGAGAGCAGCTGCAGAAAGTACATTTTTGTCCATAAAAGAGCAGTGAACCATTCTGCAGAAACATACAACCAATTTACAGGCTCACCATTGCCTCTAGAACTGCCTGGTCTATCCATTTGCAGTGAAATATTGCCAGTTAAACAATACTGCAGTGTACTAAAAGTTGACTTATTGCATTTCTGAAACCCTTCAGTGATCCGTGCCATCCTTTCCTCCCTGGACTCAGTGATGTCCCTGCATGTTACATTCATTTGCAGAGCATCAGTGGCCTGGCCGCTGGCACACAAGTCATGGAGCCAGGAGGCAGAAGGGAGCATTCCAGCTCGCTTTGCAGTCAGAGACAGACAGCAAGGCTGGAGGAGACATATTTCCAAATATTAAGTATCTCTAAGACTAAAGAGCAAGTTATTTTCTCCCAAGGACCATGACACCTGTTAAGCAGTACAGAGGGATCGGCATGTTGAGTCAATCAGCAGATAGAATGTCTCACCACAAGCTGCACCCAAGCAGGGGGTCTCCAGGCGGAGGACAGAGAGCACAAGTCTGAGGGAGAGACTGTCCTTGTTCTCCTGCGCTCTGCTGGTGTAATGAGACTACCAAAGCTTTCCTGTTACAACCTGAGCAAACCCTGCTGGTGCTGCCTAGGGAGTAATGTGCCCTGAAACTGCTGCGAGTGTTTGCCATGTGTCTCCCTCCTTGTCCCTGCATCCTCAACCCTATTTCTCCATCTCTGAGATAGCTGGGGTAATACCTGTTTCCCAAGGCCACTGCCGATGTGAACAAAGTTAAATAGCCTTTTGTCCGACTGGGAACCTTGTCTCTGAAGCACCTGCAGTTCAGGAATTTGTTATTGTTACACTCTGCAACAAATTCCACCAGTGAAGGCTTTCTCAAAAGCAATAGATTTTTAATAGACTCCTTAGCTCTGATGAAGTGATGTTTTTTGATAAATAATAAAATACCCAACTCAGAAATAGCTATTAATTATTCAGTGGAATAGCAACTACAACTTCAGATGCTTCATGTCCCAAACCAATGGGGAGGATGGATAAGGGGAACAAAATAAAAATAAGCAAAAAACCCAAACAAAAAAGCCCCCAACAACACAACAAAATAATCTCACACAAAACTCCCTTACCAATTTGTTTCACTCTTTGCTCCACAGTTTACTGAACCTGTGGGCTCACAATACTGCTTCAGCTCCCTGGGAGCAGAGCTATGTATTTACCTATCTTACACCCCAAGGAAGTGAATATGCTGTTATCAGGTAAATTAAATTAGTTTGGTAACCAGGCCAAGCCAGTGTAGGTCCCTGGTGATTAAAGAAGATATGTCAAAACACATCAGTTGCAGTCCAGCCTATATTACTCATATTAGCTTTTGCAAGAAAGGAAAGCTCTGAACAAACTCTAAATTCCCTTGAAGGGACTCTGGGACTGCAGTCAGGCTGCAGTGTTACTTGAGACGAGCCGGCAAAAGACCATCAAACACACAAGATGAAGTACTAAGATAGCAAAACGAGCTGACTTTTCAGGATCACTCTCCCCAAGTGCACCCCACAGGCATGAACAAGCAAGAAACCTCCAGACCCTATGTCTAGTTAAGCCCATGTCATTTAAAGAAGTTAGGATTTTCATGCCATTTATCAATCTATGGTAGTGATAGGTGATACCTGCCACCAGGCATTGATGCTTTCCTTATTGACCTTTCCTGCATGAGTTATTACTCTAGAAATAAGGGAGGATGAGCATGATGAAGTAAAGTGATTTGTACTAATGATCACAGTTATTATGGAAAGAAGCAACAAATGAAAACAACCCATTGGGTTCCCAGGCTCAGTGAGCACATGAGTCTTTGCTCTCTGTTGCTGTCCTCTTTTCCTAAGCAAAGGAAGGGGAGGGTGGTTGAGATAAGAAGACCCACATTCCATTTTTTTCATAAGTTCTTTCTAATAAGAGAGGCCTATCCAGGAAAGTAAACTTTATCCCTGATTATTGCTAAAAAGAAATGTTTAGGAGTATATATTTGTTTTAAGAAATGTTTTGTTGTTCCCTAGTGCACGGAGAGGGCTCTGCGTGTGCGTGTGTTTCTCTTTGTGTACAAGGCTCCCATGCAAGCCATGGAGGAAGCCTCCTAGTTTGGTCAGAGACAACAGATAAAACTGTACCCAGGCTCCTATGGCATGGTTGCTGCAGCAGCAGCCACCCAGCCACAGCAGGATCTTTGATCTCCTCCAGCTTTCTCCTACCCCCAATATATTCTTTGGAGATGTTTTCATTAAATGCTTGAGAACAACATTTGTGCCAGCTTTCCAGTCTTCATATGCATCAGTCATTCCTCTTGAGACAGAAGGGGACTTTTGCTACTGACTTAGGGCTTTGTACTTACAGGTTTTTATAAGCCAGTGGTAGGAATATTAAAACCAGCTGTATTTTTAGCACATGGAAAAAAAATGTTGAGGTGTATTATTGAAAGCCAATAATAAAGGAAACATAGGTTGTAAACAAATACTTGGGGGGGGGGAGAAGAAAATAATCCCCAACACCACTGTCTGTACTTCCTTTTCTCACCCAAGGAAATCCACAAACCAGCTTAGTGACCACTCTTTCTTTCTCTCTTGAGTCTGATTCTCCTCTCATTTACACAGTTGTAAATCCAGAATAGTCACTTTGAAGTCAGAGGAGTTTGAGAAGTTCTAAACACATGTAATAGGAGAAGAATCGGTTTATCTATAAACAGACACTCCCCAGCTGACCAGATCATGATCCTGTTGATTTAGGGTATTTCTCAGTTAGTTCAACAAGAGCAGGAGAAGCCACTTCATTCAGTGAATTTACACTTGCAGACAGATCTACTAAATCCATGGAAGTTATGTCAGTCTCTGATGTCAGAAGACTGGGGGTTTGATTTTGTGCATACTGGCATAGCTCAGCAAAAATATGATAAGTAGGAGAAGTCCAACTTAGATCCATTATTTACAATGAAAAATACCTGCATTATTTTTCATCAAAACACTCATTGTTTGTTAATAGCCTGAATTGAGCAAATCACTAGCAATAAAATATCATTAAGCCTCTAGATGAAAGTTTGATAGCTGATAGGCAGTTTTGAATATTAATTGATGCAAATAAAAGGTAAAGAATACCTAAGGACAGCTCTGACTGTGGACCAAGATGAAGTCAATAGATAGGTGTCAAATGGGTACTAAGCAGGAAAAGCAATAGGCCTTGCTATTAGCAGAGCATTTTGATTCACATGCTGTAATAAAATGACATTGTTAAGAGGATGGACAAAAACCTGGAGTTCCGGAAAAAAATATCTTTGGTAACAGAAGGTCTTGTTGATTCCTATAGCAATCAGATTCCCCAGTAAAATCTAGCATCTTACCCTTGTGGGGATTTTAAGAAACACAAATGCTTTTTTATGTTTTAAAACAGAATTATCTTTTGTCTTTGAAGAGTAATAGCTGATCACTGGTTCTTCAGTGATCTCTTGGAATATGGGTTCTAAAGAAGGTGCAGAAGTTATACTAAAACCACGATTTATAGAGCTGAAAGTGCTAAGGGTTGTTCTTCTGTTTGCACACATGGCAGTAACTGACTTTATTTTCCTTTAACACACCACAGACTACAAGATATAGCACTTTTCTCCCACCATGCTTTCTCCTGAGCATAGATAATACTGGAAATGATGGCTCCTAAAAACTATTAAGGGGCCTAAATACTGTGGAGTATGGTATTTGCTTTGACGAAATCAGGCAGAAAGTCAGGACTGAAGCAAGCCAACATGACCAGCTGAGATGGGATGGTCCTGCTGGTGGACTCTGGACTGACACAACCACTGAAGGAAAGCCCAGCTAGGAGGCATGTGATAAATTCATACCCACAAAAGCATTATAAGATAACACCAGCACTGCTGTGTTTTCCAGTTTGGAAGGAAACCATATAACCACAGATTTGATTGAGCTTCTGCTGGGAAGTCAGTGTAATCATCACCTTGAAAAACAGGTCTGTTGTCTGTCACATAGACACAAATTGCTTATGACACTTTGGGTTGTTCAATTATTCTTACTTCTAACAAGATTAAAAAGAAGTTTTTCAGGGTGCTTTTTATCACTTCCCTTTGCAGCACTAGTGAGGATGCTTGGCTTTAGCAGGTCTTTTGATTCCCTAAGTTGAGGAAGTTATCATTTCCAAATAGCTGGGCCTCTGGCTTTTTGTATCACATGTTGCTCTACAGGAACCTTTGGGAGCTGGCCACAGGCAGGTCAACATGAGAAAATGTGGCAGAAATCTGCAGGATGTCATTGGCTTCAGCTCTTCTATCAGCACATATTGCACAAAGCAGAACTTGCCCTTAATATTCTTTTGTTGTTCTAACATCAAAGGGCTAAATTATGCCCACTAATATGTGTAAGAGGCTTTTCAGTTATCTTTCTGATGCAAATTATATCATTTTGCATTATCCACTGATTATCTGTGGTTTGAAAAGTACCGCAGATGTTGAGCAAAGCCTATATGTCAGTTCTCTCCTCTGAGAACAGCATCCAAGTAAGAAAAATTGAAACAGCCCTGTAGGAATTCTAGTTTAACTGTAGCTCAAGGGTGAAATCAGTTTGGGCTTTAAAAAATTTGTCAGGTATTTGATGAAACTGTGATTAAAGGACTGGGTTTGCCCAGCTCAGCACCTGGATGTATACCAAGTCATCTCCAGCACATACATCCTCTCCCCTTGCTAGATACCTATATTTAGGATGCTGTTACATTTAACAGGCGCTCCAGGTCCATTAGACAACAGCCCAGTGTGAGATCTGCCCTTGGCTCTCACTGCACAACATGGAATAAGTTGTATTTGATTGTGGCAACATGCCGACAATACCAAGGTTAATGAATTAAAGATGTAAAACAAAGAATGCTTAAAGAAGTCCAATTATGAGTGATTGTTTTACTAGGTGGTATTTAGGATTCAGAATAATGATTACAAAATAAATCCTCTACTCGCCTCTGACTGGGCTCTTGTAGAGGTGCACAGCATTTCAAAAAACAGTTGAGTTGAGAAAAAGCAAATACAACAAAAAGCAAGGCAACATCAGCCAAATGTGGTATTACTTCCTGGTTTTAAGGAGCAGTGATAGGAAAGTATGGGGGAAAAAAGGAACTATATCATGACTCCGCCTTGTGAGTGTTATTATCATAATGTGGATAGATCACCTTTCTGTTTTTGCTTGTGTTAAATCTCAGTAACCTAGCTCATTTGCAAGTGCAAGCTTTTGTATGTCTGTAACATAGCCTGTGACTGTAGTCAACAGTTATTAATTTAATGGTAGTTTCTGGACCATATCTTATTATCTAGTCAGATATATTGAATTATGACAGAAGACTTCTCCAGAAGTCCACTGAGGGCACTCACAGAACATTGCCAGATGATCCAACATCCAAGACAAGGAGGAGTGAGAGGAGCCTTATCACCTACTCCCATCTATGCCTCTGAAGGTCTGAAGCTCTATCGAACTCACCCAGTCCTTAACTTGTGGAAGTTAGGGAAGATGTGATTCTATTAGACTCTCCTTTTTCCTCCTATGCTGAACACCCTACAAGGTTGCAACAGGACCACAGACAGGCCTTGACCACACATTGAAGGGCACAGTATGAAAGGCAGCTGCCAGAGTTGGAAGAATCAATGTCAGCTCTTTCTCTTTGCCAAAAAGACTATTGATTCTCTATACTTACTCCTGTAACTTGGCTGACAGGTTCGTAGGACAACAAGAATCTCAGCTAAGAACAGTGCTGCTTCAGCCAGTTGTTCTTAATAACACTGCCAAGAAAAGATTTATAGACAGGAACACGACGAGAGACTTTTTTTTTTTTAATGTAAGAACATATTTCAGGAATTTGCTTGGGTACCAGTTTTCTCATATTCTTTTCCACAAAGCTGCAAGAGTACAGTCTCTCTGGAGTGCTTGATGAGTAAGACGTGATATATGAAGTGGAGTAAGAGGATGTACATAAAGCTAGTCTATGTGTTCCCTCACACAGGAGCAGCTGTACAATAGCATGGGTTCTTAAACCATGACCTTCTAGACTCACAACTAACCCATTCCCTCTTGAAGTTAATTAGAATTAACTTCAGATCTTGGTGATCTGTATGCAGATTATATGTTTACCACAGTCAAGGTCTGGCCCTCCATATGTCCTCTTTTCCTAAGGCCGTCCACTTGTTTGGCTGTTCCTGCCATGTGCATATATTCTTCTTCAAAAATAATAACCAGATCTTTACACGACTTTTCTGCTTTATCAGACATCTATATCCTGACCTGTTGTTTGAGAAACACTACAAAATCTGGCACAGTGCACTGGCAAATAAAGGCAATACAATAAAAATAGTGGTGATTGGTGGGATGTTACTGCTATGGTAGAATATATGTCAGAAGAGGGAATACGCTATGCTGACTATAGGATAGCTCTGATTTACTGTACTTTCAAACCATAACTCAAATACCCTGTGTTTTTCAGAATGTCTGTAACTTTTTTTCTCTCATCTTAATGCAGTCCCTTCTATCCATTATCTTTATGTACCCTATCCTGTCCAGAGAATATCTGGTGGAAATACCAGCACAGAGCACCTTGCAGGCTGGCAACTTGGGCTTTGCAAAGCTTTTATGGGAGCTATAAGGAAGACAACCAGCAAAAATAGATTGATATCTGAGATAGTGTCTACACATGCTTGTTATGTGATTGACTGTGACAATGCCAGATGATGGAAATAGATATTTCTCAAGCTTTACTCATCAAAAAGAAGCAGACAGAAGCACGAGCTTCTTTCATATGTTTTCTTTTTGTAAATCATGTTTCAGTAAAACACATGAGTAAAGTCCTATTTAATTTGAACTTTAAGTCTTAGCTATTTGTTGAACAGCATCAGGCAGGTAATGTCTGGGGGACTTCTGAGGACTTGAAGCCTCTCACTTTGGTCTTCCAGCTTATTTCATATCGGAACAAAAAGCCAGCATCCTTGAAAACAAAAAATCTTGTAAAAACATTACCCCTCTTGGATTCTGGCAATACACTGAATGGGAGTGAGCTTTGAACTCTGAGACTACAAGGTTAGGTTTAGTGCCCAGGTGAGGAAGTCCCCGGCAGAGCAAGTACTGCAGGGGGAGAATTCAATCACTAAGGTATTTTCAGGCTGAAACACCTGGATGGTGGATTAGACTGAAATACATTCACAGAATGTGCTGAGAGGTTTCTTCCAAGCAGGAACCAATTACAGAAAAGAGGACATTTGTTTCTTTAAGTAAAAATCTAATTTTGGTCATTCTACTGGATATACAATATAGAAATTTTTCTACTTTAATAGATAGGGATGAATTCTAACTTGTGCCTGAGCCTCTCCCAGTACTAAGCAATTATTTCTCCCTTTTTCCCACCCAGAAGCCTTAGGATAGTATATAAAAAATAACAATATTCTTCTAAAAGATTTGGCTGTCAATTTGCTGAAGAGTGTCTTCTGGCTAATAGGACACAGTTCACATTCAACCTTAAAAGGCCTGTGATAGAAACTATTAAATACCCCAATTAGGAATGAGAATGAGCAGTCCCTTAGGGACCTTTGCACTCGGATGTTCTCACTGCCAGTGGAAGAATAAATAAGTGCAAAGCCTGTCACCCTAGCTAATAACTCCCAGAGACAGAGGTTACAATGACACAATGGGAGTTAGCCCATGTTTCAGTGATGTTTTGCTATTAAATCTGCCTCTCTGAAAGGCTTTTTATGACTGTGAGAAAAAAAGAGGTGTCATGCTCAAAGCATATGACCCAGCAGTCTGGGTTTTATGACAGCCAGCACTAATCAAGCACAGGAGACTTTTATTTTTTTAAAATAATGTACCAGTAGCTTTCCTTTGGAGGGGAGTATGAGCTAGAATTGACCCTTCTACAGGGAGCAGATATTTCTTGACCAGGCAAAATCCTGGACAGAATGCTGCCAGGTCCCCAGGTCCCCAGTAAACATAACAAATCATAACAAGGAGGAACCAGGAGAATGATGAAGATTCAGCACTGCAGTAGACATCACAGGGGCCAGTGAACCCATATTCCTGTTATTAGGAGCATCTTCATGCCACAGTCTTGTCCTGCTACAATTTTGATGACTGCTGGATAAGCACTCAGATTAATGTCTGATCTCTCATGATTAAAAAAAAATTTTGCATGCTTTAAACCTCGTATTTAGATAAATGTGAAAAAAAAACAAGTGTTCTAGAGGTATTTTTTAAGTGAAATTAAATTTCATACGCATTAACAGAAGATGTCATGTGCAGCAATATGGCTTCAGAGATGCAGAACATTTAAGATGAAAATTCTGCTTATGGGAGAGTCATGAAAGGAAATGATTGCTGGAGCCTGCAAGACTAGGAAGGGTGATGTTAAAAACATTTAATGTTTTTACAGGTTGGTCTACATGAATCAAAGTCAAGTAAGAAGGCAGTAGGTGTTAAAGTTGTTAATGCCAATTATTAGTTTAAGGAGTTAAGAAACAGCAATGGAGACGAATTATTTAGGGCTTTTAATGCAAAAAGAACAAATGATCTGCAGTGCTGGTTAGAGCAGCCAGTATGATGGATACACTGGGAGGTTGGTTTAGGCAAGAATGGAGAAACTCTGGTTTTCTTACAAAGTTTTCAATTCTTTACCTTCATCATATGTCTTTATTAAATTTTCAAGTAAAAAATGGAGCTGGATGTCCAAGCTGCAGCAGAAATAAATAGAAAAGCTTTTTTACAGTGTGTAGGGATTCCCACTAATTGCACCATGAGGGCAGATTTACAATCCCTAAAAAAGCCAAATCTGAGGATCTGACCCCTGCTTGAAAAAAAAAAATAATTAGAAATAACTGAAGTTATAACACTTCTTTAACACCTTTTTCATTTGCAACCCTCAAAGTGTTTTACAAACATTAATTTTGTGCAGACCCCAGGAGAGCTTCATTACTCTTCCCCGGCTCCCTATTTTACAGGTGAAAAAACAATGCAGAAGTGAAATGTCTTTCTCAGGACCACATACTGCCTGCCTTGTACCTACCAACTTCGATGCCCCTGCTCATACCACTAGATCATGCTGACAAGTTAGTGTGATAATTCCCAATGTGAAATAGTCTCCTGGAAAAGAAATGTATAACCCATTAAATATACAGCTTACTTACATTTTCTTACTTTTAAAGTACATCTTTAAATAATATGTTTTCAGTGAGCAATTTGAATAGTTCATAACATTAAATCATGCCAAGGTGTTTTTTTGCAGTCAAATCTAATGAAATTGCTGTTAACTTCAAACCAGAATTTGAGCCTGTGATTCATTGAAGGGTTTGTCACTGTCAGATTTGCAGTTAAACATATTAAAAATTGATCCACTTATATATACTTTGCTGCAGTTGAAGTTATCAAGGTTATAAATTCCGAACAGTTCCCATGCTTGTGGTGAGGAATACCAGTTTTAGGATGACAACATTCAGCATAACCTTTCTTTTTGCACTAAAAAGCATTTTCCTCCACAACCTGCATGTTTAACCTCTGAGATTTCCCCTTTACAGAACACAAAGACTTCAGTTTTCCTTGTGTTTTAGAGATCATCAAGAAGCAGTATACTTCCTTTTTCTTTTCTTCAATGAGTGACTGTCTTTGAAATCACTTTAAGTGCAAGGCATGAAATACTGCTTTGTGAGTTTACATACCTCTTCCAAAAACACTGGAAATGCCAGACTAATGCATTCAAAACAGATTGGTTTTGTGGTTGTTTTTGTATTTAGGTGTCTGATTTGGGGTGTCTGGAAAGAGCCCAATGAAAAGGATGGATTTTAAACTTCAAGTGTCTCCCCAAAGATAATATATATTTATATATGCAGTATGTGTGCCTATGCACTGAGCTCTCTGAGGAGGTGACTCTGGTCTCTTCTGTGAATGTTCTCAGCCCCCTCGAACGGAATAAAAATTCCCAGTCTTGTTTCTCCTAACTGTTCATCTCAAGCCTTCAGATCTTTCTTGGATCTATTTTTAAAACTATTTTTTTCCCTATAATATATAATCGGCACTCACCTGACAAGAGAGTTTACTCAAGACTTTGAAAAAGCTTCTTTAGGACCACATGATAATAAATTCTCCTTAATCCCAAATATATACGAGATACAGAGCAGGGCCCACAACAAGTTTTATAGAGAGCATTAGTGTCATCAGTTTAAAGAGAATTAAAAAGAAAAATAACATTGCATTCCTGAGGAAAAATCCAAGTAGTGCATAATACTAAAAGGAACCTTTCTAGAGGGAATTGCTTATGAAAGAGATTTTTAGTTCAAAATAAAGAAATCACTAGGCACTGCATTAGCATTATATTCATCAAAAAATAGTCTTCTGAAATATCAGGATCCAAAGAAGAGACCAAGTAAAAGACACAAAGGAAAGTAAGCAAGCCAAATGGAGAAACTCCATCTTGCATTTGCAGCAAAGAGTGTTTGTGATCAGATTCACAAATAAGACAGACTCTACCTGCAGTTGGGAACATTCGAAACCTGACTTATAGCTATGATCCATTACACTGCTAGATTTATTGACCACCTGCTGTGAAAACAGACCCTTTTTCACAGCAAAAGCTCAGCTCACTGTTTGCCAAGTATCTCCTGTGTTATTTTCCCCATTTCCTCGAAGACGCGATTAACCAGTGCTGCTCCATCCCTGCACGCTCACCAATCAGTGCAGTATTAATAAGATGCCAGGTGAGACAACTGAACCTCCTGGTGAGCTATTGAAAGGAAAGTGAGCTTGCTAAAAATATTTAGAGATTTATTTGATTTCTCTACATGAAGTCCTCTATAATTTATCACTTCAGCTCACACTTGTTCTGTTTTCTGCTTTGTTTTATTTTAGAAGGGGGCCTTTCTCTCCTGATATACAGTAAGCACATCAGATGTTTTGATCTATGATGGTTATCTGTGCACTCCAGTCCCTGTGTTTAGCTATTTTCCTATCTGGTACACTAGCAGGCTTCTCTGGTTGTTTTGCTGAGCACAGAGAGGCTGAGATATACATCTCAAATGTGTATGTATTGAGCAATACGGTTACAGTGTTCTCTTCTTTAGGAGTTATATTGTTCATAAATATCCAGATATGAATGGGCACAGCGCTGGGGAAAGCAGGAGATTGATTCTTATTCTTCTGAGATGCAGAAGCAGCCTGCTCTGCTTTACTAAATCACAGTAAAACAACCCCTCATATAATGGTTATTTAATTTTATCAAACAGGTCCCCTTGGAACAGGCAGGTTTTCTGTGAGAAGCTGAAAGCAAAATCAAACATGACATTTTGTGATATTCATCAAAAGCAGTTGAATGAATGAATGTCTGAAAACAAACACTAGTTTTTCCCCAATATTTCAATAGCCAGGGTTGGAGACATGACAAATTTTAGAAATAAAAAAAATCATTGGGTTTACATTGTTAACTGCTGACAAATAAAAACAATCTGTTAAATTTGTTTGAAAACTTGCGTTTGCTTAGCATTATAATGGAAAGTCTTATAAGCATAGAAACAGTCTCATGGAGCTGTTGGATGCCATGTAGTCAGTAACAGCAACTATTCTGTGTATGAAAGTCTGTCAAAATCAGTAAGGACTGCAAAGTCCGAAAGCAAAATAGGTACGGGAACATACAGGTAGTGGATGTAGTTGCCACTCAAGATGACCCAGAACTGGTTATCTCACTACATTTACTAAGAAAGGTAACAAGGCACTTTTGTTTCTGGTACTTCTAAATGAACACCAAAACTGACTACAGGACAAGTACATGGAACAGACTGGTTGATACTACAGAATAAAATTAAGTTTTTACTATAAATCAGTCTCAAAATGGCCAATCCTAGCCAGATTGAGAGGTCATTGTATATCTAGCCATCTCCTAGGTAATGTTGAAGTAGGAATAATTGATAGATTCATATGTGCCTGGGTGGAAAATTACCTGAAAATGTAAGAGGTCAGGCCTGGTATAATACAGAAGGCATGAATGATATCCAGAAAAATGTTTTGGTGAATGGCTTGAGTTATATCTCAAAAGTCTCAATGAAGTTGATGTTGTTATCTTAGGCTGAGCACTCAACAATGCTGCTCAAAATCATTAACTGTCTTTGGAGATCTTGATTTTTTAATGTGGAGAGCCATTTGCAGGTGAGGAGTTTTTTTTAAAAAAACACATTGCTGTATTACATTAAAAATACATTATATTACATTGTATTACATTTAAATACATTGATATATAGCCATGTAAGTAAATATATAAATTAATTTATTCCGTTCAAGAGAGGGCTATGGGCATGTTATATTTATCTCCACTGAGCACTGAATAAAAGCTTAAGAGCCTGTGGAAAGAAGTAAGGGCTGAGTACTCCTGAAAGATGGAAGCTTACCAGTGTTTTACTGCTCAGTCTTAGTTTCACAGGATTTAACCTCAGGCAGAGATTAAATGGCAACTTTTTACAGGTTTAGACAAACTTACTGAGCCCATTGCGTGCAACAGGGCATTTTCTTTCAAAGGTGATTTATGTCCTCTGTGTGGCTGGAGCAATAAATACTCTGCAAATTAACTCCATGCTGGCTTGTAAAACAAAATCTACATTAATCTCAACTATCAGAGACAACTATAAATCGAATGAAAGTGAAACAGGGTAAAGAGAGTTTGGAAACAAAGCTCCATCACTGGCAACACAGCCCTCAGCAGACATTTTGGCAATGTTGGCTGAGTTCAGCTGTCAGGAGGCTCCAGAGGACTGACTCTTGGGGCACCTTCAGCAAGGTTGAACATGAAGCTTCAGGTCTCCATAGGCCACATGCAAGGTCCTGGAGACCACTGTGGGGAATAATTACCTCTGCTCCAGGAAGGAGATCAGTAGGAAAGCTGAATTTTTTGTCAACGGGAGGAGGAAGGAGTAATTGGAGAGCAGGAATAGGAACATGGAGAACGTAGCAGAGTCTTTAAATTTTAACATGAGGCACATTGGTCCTCATGGGTCAATAGAACAGAGAAACTTCACCTTTTCCAGTTGATATGTATGAGTCACATGTGTTTGTACCCAATGTGTGAGTTATCCTGGCTCTATCTTTCTGCAGCCAGTGCTCTGGGAGAATCACATTATTGAAGCCTTCTATAAAACTTGTTTCCAAATTATCTTTCCTGGATGAAAGGTCAATGCTCTTCTTTTTGAGCTAGCTCTGAGGAACGTCCCCCATAACTAAACATACAGGATTTCCTACAAGCAGTGCCTCCAGCTAATGCCAATGGAGGAAGCAGGAGTTGTTTCAGATTTGAGAGCTAAAGGTAAGGAGGAGAAGGAAAGAAGTATACATAGCTGTTGTAGCTATTTCTACTGGACTATGAAGTGTGGCGAAATTCCTATAGTTTTCTTAGCCTGAATAAATATATTCATCAAGGCCCCTTTTCATCAAAGAATACTGTATGCAAGTATCTGTAGGTGCGTGGACCCTACATCCTGTAGATGATACACAGATGCGGTGTTAGGTATACACTTACAAAGCCTCCTTAATTGCAATATAAGCAAGCACCATTTGCTATCGGATTTGCAGCACTCTCATATTCTGTGCTCCAAATTAGTCTTGGGTGAATTCCATCCCCGCAGCTCACCCATTCTTCTATTACAGCTAATCCAATTACTTCAGACTCTTATCTTCCTTCCAGTGTGCACATATGCCATCTTCCTCATGGAAGTCATTCTGTAGAAAAGTTAATAAGCATATTTATGTTACAGAAGTAATGCACCAAAGTTTTTATGAGCACAGGAATTTATTATCTTTGTGGTAAGCAAAGCAACACATTGATGAACAAGATGGATGAGCAGTTTAAACAAATGAAAAGGAAGAATGAATGGATGACTGAAAAAGGCTACACCTCACCCCCAGTTCAGACTGGAAATAGCACAAAGAGCAATGTTCTTGAAAACAGATGGTTGACACTACAGAAAGCTTTTGGACTCAAAATTTCCCCCTTTCCAAAATGAAAATATGCAGAGTGCCTGTTGATGACGGAGTTTCCCAACCTGTAGGTGTCAGTAGGATCTGACAGGGCACACCAGAACTCTCTACTTGAATCAAGTCAAAGCTGAAACTTGACCTGGTTCTAACTAAAACTGGTTGTAAGGAGAGGAGAAGCAGTGTTTTTTTGCACTTGAGCTAGTTACAGAAATGAGTTTGAATTGTGAGAGACATGTTATCAGAGCTGAAGGTGCCTGGAGGCCTCTGTGTACAGGTGGCTCACTGCAGACAGGGGACCCCACTGAAGCCTCTGTGTGAAAATGCAACCACTGAGTTTGCCGGCTCACATTCCAGCAAATGCATTCTGGTGCAATTATTCTCTTTCTGCATCTGTGTGGTGTCTTATTTTCCAAACTGGCAGTGGAGAGCTCAGCTTCCAGATTCAAACACCAAAATGGGATCTAATAAGTGCTCATATGAGATGCTTGGGAAGAAGGCTGATGACTGAGTTACATTTTAAAAGATGAGAGGGGCAAGATCTGTACTAGCTGAGAGCTAATCATGTTCCAGCACCATAAAACTGGAGAGAAAAGGACTAATGCACACGCCAAACTCCATCAATGTGGCCAGGAGAGAATGTCCTGGGACTCTGGAGTTGCACCCCGGGACTGGCTCTACCTTTCCACCACCACCAGGGCCAGGGAGAAGAGGATATCAGCACCAGGTTAGCCTATAGAAGGAAAAAGGAAGGAAAAAGGGGAAAGAGAACCAGCCTGTTTGCTCTGGCACCCAAAGCAGCTCTTAGCTGTTCTAAACTGTTCTGTGTGGGACTATCAGCATAGTTGATGCTGGATTATTACAGCAAAAATGAGCATTATGAGAATATATTTAAGTGCAGGAGAAGGATAGGGTAAATCAGCATCTGGTAAAACAGCTTTATTATGAGGCAATTTTTTAACTCAAGAGTAAACATTTGTTCCCCTGAGCAAGAAGTCATCCCTCTTAAAATCCCCCATAATGAAAAGACCCATAGGATATACCATCTTCAGGACTCTATTTCCTTTCCCAGTGGGAGGACTCATTGCAAAGACATTCAAAAGGACAGTGGGGTTTTTTTATGGAAAGCAGCATGGCAGGCCCATGGAGGTCCTAACTCTTGTCGTGTCGCTACCTGAAAGCAACAAAGAATTGCTCCTGCCTGCAATATCCAGTATACAATGGCAGAATTACATTCCTATATGTCTAGGACAAATGTGTGGAGCTGGACTGTGGATTTCCAGTTCACTGGACAGTGTTCTACAGGCATGGGTACACACAGGCTGCTGCAGGCATTTCAGCTCCTCTCCCACAGCTGGGACTCAGCAGGACTGCTGCTGTCACCTGGTCAATTTTTTTAGGGGAAACCAGAAAATGGCAGCTAAGGAGCTGATTAGATAAATAACATGGTGTTTCCAAGAAAAAATAAGCTGCCCTTTGCAAACAAAGATACTTCAAAGACAGTTTGCTTATCACTTTCCCTTAATACCATATAATTTATATAATTTAATACCATATACAATTGGGTAAAATATATACCTTCTCAATGTTCTGCTCTTTAAGACTGCAAGTGCACTGGACATCCCTGCCTATTCCTTAGCATTTGACCTGGGCCATATTAAGTGAAGGCCCAATACTAGTTCATCCCTTGGCACTACAGCAATAAGGAAAAGGAAATGATATTCACATTAAACAGTCACTATAGCTTTGGATACAAAGCAAGTAAAATGGATTCACCAGTTCATAAACAGAGAAATGTTTCCTTTGGTTATGGGTTTTCTCCCTGTTCATACAGACAATTGCCAATTATTCCTGCCTATAGGTATAGAAAGATTACTCGTCACCAAGTTAACAGCAAGGTAATCCACAATTGCTTCTGTAATTCAGGTTTAGAGTTATTACAGCAGCACGAGTCAGAAGGATTAAATGAGAAGGAGGGTATGCTGAATACAGGAAAATATTAAATGCAAATTGTAATTATTCATGACTGACTCACGAAAAAAATTTGTATTCAAAATCTGTCATGATTTAAACATTGAAGAATACAATGCTTTGCATTTATGTAATGACTTTCATCAGAGGATCTCAAAATGCTTAGGTGGCACCGAGATGAATGCAAAATAATGTCAATCTTGCAGAGGGGCTTTAGGTGTGTTTCTTCTCAAATTAGCAACCAGTGGAAGGTCCTGCATTTGGGATTTGAAGCGAGGGATAAGCTAAAGGACAGAGGAAGCATCTTAAGACAGAGCCTAACAGTCAGTTAAACAAGACAAGGGGGCAGACAAAATGGTGCGAGGGGCAGTCAGCAATGAGAGACATACCACACATCAGCATGTTACTCCTCTGGGAGTGAGTGACCCCAACCAACACTGCTAAGGCTGCATGTGGCTGTGTGCTTAGGTGGACACTGTGCCAGGAGAAGCTGAAATGTGTCGTCATTAGCAAAGATCAGCTACTGCTGCCTCCATTATCTCTTCATAACACCTTGTACACTAGTTATCTTCCACCACTGCATCAGATAAATTGATGGGAAGGTTCCTCAAAACAGTGCCTCCCAGGGGTTTCCAAGACATCAGAATGAGGAAAAAAAAATTGCAAAATTAAAAAAGAAAAGGAAAAAAAAAGACACAGGCTCTTCCTCCACCTCCTGTACAGACAAGCAGAACTAACAAGCAAAGAAAAATGGAAAAAGTGAAAGCAGCATCATTCAAAACCTAGCCCACTTTGAAATAAAACCATTGTGAAAATATGGCACAAACTAATACTTGATGGTCTGGGGAACAGAAAGGGCTGACAAAGATGGATCTGATCCATCCTCTAGTCCTCAAACTGGTTTAGCCCTGTTGATCCTTACAGATGCATTTCTAATATCCTTTAAAATATCCAGTGATAGAGTACTTAAAAATATATCGAGCCTCTTTCATCTCTCTGATTATACCACAAGTAAGCAGCAAGCAAATATGTTGCATATACAAAAATACCCCAAAAATTTCCTCACTAGCTAAGAATTCTTAGTGCCAGAAAAAACATGATGTGGCTCATCACTCATCACAACAAAGACAGCATGGGAATTTTGCAGCACGTTCCTTCATCCCTTTTCATGTAGGCTGAGAAGGATGGTGGGCATTTTAAAGCAAGAGAGAGCACACCTCAGTCTGTGTGGAACAGAATGTAGGCACTGATGTTAGGGGACATGAAGATGGAAACCTTAACCACTGTCTTCCTGGAACCTCCTGAGAGCTCTCTCAGTTTCATGAGACAAAGCAAACTGCAAGATAAAGAGCACTCCAAGGTGTAAGTGCTTCGGCTGGAGGAACTGTGGACTGCCAGGCCCTGTTGAGAACTTTCTTCTTTTACCTAGTATTTGGTAGAAAACGTATTTGTTAAAACACGTATTTGTTAAGATGAAGAAGGAAAAAGAACATATCAAGGGTTTGAATGTTGCCAAAAAGATGGACTCTCAGAAACATAAAGATAATAACTGAGATTTTATTAATAAGAGATGATTTCAGAACTTATACTTTTTTTCTTAGAATTGTTGCCTAAACATATTGTTGCCTTTCCTTTATGTCTAGCTGAGAAAATTCTTTGCACTGCGTATGCCTCCAGGCCTACCTCTGCAGTGGGCCTTGCTGCCAGAAAAATGCCTTCTGACCCTAGAAAATACATAGAGGAACCCACAGTACCTCAATGTTTAAAATATTTTATAATACAGATATTTTAACTTTTGTACCAGCATTCATCTGTTCTTCAATGGCCAAGCAAGGATTGGTGCAGTTTTCAGTTCTGAAACACCTGTATGTTTGGCTGTCTTCTGTACAAGGAAGGAGACATGGTCTGTCAGGCAGTCTATGTGTGTGTGGCTCTTTGACAGCCAGTCTAAGCCACAAAGAACCATCCTCCTATCTACTGGCCTAATATAACAAGATTCTAGCAGTATCTTACCAAACACTAAGATAACCTACCACCTATGATCTGCAGGCAGATCCCAGTATATCTTCTGCAAACCAAAAAGCGTAGGCACCAATTTAGGTATCTTCTTCTCTTTCTTCAGACATTAGAGACCACACAGGATGTAAGACATGACAGCAGTGGCCAACTGGATTGGTGTGCCTCAGGGTGACTTCAGACACAGATGATGCAAAAGACTTAGAGAGATTTAACACCCTGTAAAAGTCTAGAAAACACTGACAAACTGCTGGATCTTCCTTCCCAGCTGCAAACAGAGAAGCAGTATATTGTCAGGAGAGTACAAATGTGCTGGACAGACTTGAATCAATATATTAAACAAAAGCCTGTATTATGGACCAGAAGACTTGTTGGGAGAGCTGGGAGCTGCTACCAGTAATGCCAGTGGCAGCTGTCAGTGTTTGTCCCAGAGCAGTGTTTGGTTCTCAGCATCCAGATGTTGGAAAGAAACTCTCCCCATTAACCCCAGCGCTATACGACCGCAGCAGATCTCAGTGGCAAGCTCTGCTGCTGGTGGTATCTTTGTGATAGTCCCCCACCAGCTGTGATTTATAACCAATCAATAGCTCTTGTTATGAGACAGATGGGCCCATTACAATGTGACCTGCTCAGAGTCTGGCTCTTAACTCTTAACCTCGGCTGATATAAATTATTCACCAAAATTCTGTGTTGAACATTGGCGCAACCTTGTATTTCTTTCCGTACCATTAACAAATGTCACATATTTGTCAGTGGCACAGATTATCTCATCCACCTCACCACAGTAGATGCCACGTTTGTCAAATGTGTTGTTAAAGAAACAGCAGAATGGTTCTTTACCAAAATCCACTGCTCTAGAACATATGGATCCATGAATGAAAATTGAGGCCATGTTGCTGAGAACACAGCTGCATTAGGCAGGGCACGTCTCAAGGATGAAGGACCACCGCCTCCCCAAGATCCTGCTTTATGGTGAACTTGCCACCGGCTGCCGCAAGAGAGGAGCCCCAAAGAGAAGATACAAGGACTCCCTGAAACAACATCTCAGCCTTGGCCATATTGATCAATATAACTGGTTTACTCTGGCCTCCAATCAGGAGGTCTGGAGACACACCATCTATAACACTGCTGATGCCTTTGAGAAAGCATGCAGGATCACCCTTGACGAGAAAAGACAATGCAGAAAGAATCGTGCCTTGCAGAATACACCATCTAAGGAGTCTTTCTGCTGTGCCTTTTGCAACTGATCATGCCTGTCTTGTATTAGCCTTTTTAGCCACCAATGCGCTTGCAACAAATGTGGGTAGAGCCCTTCCCAAATCTTCGTTGGCGAAGCCCAGCCATGAATGAATGAATGAGAACATATGGGTAAGTGAAGAAAAACAAAAATTACTTTGAGCGTGTTTCTGCCAGTATTTTCTTATAACAATTAATAACACCTTCATGATTTCCTCTCAGTATCCCCACAGCTTGGAACCCAGATATGAACCTAGATGGTCTATGTGCTCACAGCCACCAAGACAGGTTGGACAACCCATACCTGAGATCTGCAGACCCAGAGCTTAATAAAATCTGGTTACTAGTTTTTCAGACTAGGAATCATGTTAAATAAAAACAGAGGTAAGAAGTAAGAGAGAGGGAGAAGAAAGAGAAAGCAATGTTCTGAGAAATGGACCATCTTTCAAGCATTTTTTAATGAAACACTGTCAAATATACAGACCTGCACACAGTAGTTTTAGTCCCCAATTCAATCATACTTTTGCTAGGCATAGAAACTGCTGGACTTCTAGTTTTGGGGAATATTCTGATGCTTGGGATTCAGTAAACTGACAATCAAAATTATATCAGCCACACTAAAATATATGCAGGTTTCTCATTGAAGGGGGACTTAAAAAAAAAAAAAAAGTCAGCTAAACTGATAGTTTCGTTTTAGAAGCAATGATTCTCCATCCTTGCCTTTCATCTGGAACTACTTCGACTCCTGTACGTTCACTCAGTCCTGTCCTTGCTATCTGTTTCCATAATAGTCTTGGCAACCATGGTTCTGGTCTTATATCGTTCTTCATCCACAAGAATCTCAAAGATAGTACAGAAACACATCCTTAACAGTAGTATGGAATAAACAACAAGGTACCTTTTCAGGGCTTACTAGGGTTTGCTGAACTTTTATCACCTGACCAGTAATTTTCCAGAGAAGCAGCTACAGACCACAACTATGAGACATTTGTACTGGATTTCCCTTATAAAGCAGATGAGGAATTCCTCTCGGAAATGTGTAACCAGCCCTGTCTTTTATATTGGATCTGCAAAGGAGCCAGAGTCCAAGAGTAAATGTGAAGACAGTGTTTTCATACTGTCTTTTACACATTCAAGTAACAAGTATTTAATCTTCTGTAAAGACAGATGAGACCTAAGCAGCAATACATAATGAACGAAAAGTGATATAGCATTTAAGTGATTCCTGCAACCCGTAGTTCACTCAGGATGTAGGGACTTCATTATGATAGCCATAAGGGACTAAGAATGTAATATATTTAAGAAGTAGTAATATGTTGTGTAAGCAATTGATAAAGCTGAAAAAACCAGACATACTTGGGACATACAAGCTCTTCCTTACATCTAGGACTCTTCTGGACACTTTAATCCCACACGTTTTATCTTTATAAACAAAGAGTAGGGATACTGCTGAGCAAATCCATTTGCTGAAGAGAACAAAATGTGAGAAACTACTGAAAGTGAGTAAGCAGGAGGCCTGTTTATCACCGAATGCAGCATCTCAGAGCTAGAAAACTGAAAAGACAAGAAAAGGCTTACATGATGTATAGCCACAGCTTTTTTGCCCATGAATCTGCCATGTCCTGTAATTTCAAGTGATGGAGTACAAGCTAAAGACTACATGATGGAGTTCTCCAACATTGGTCCTATTCACTCCTCACCTAAACTGACATGGAACCATCGATTTTGATTAAGATATTCCTGATCTATGGCAAAGAAAAGGAAACACCCTGCTTTTGTTTTCCAGATGCAGTGCAGTAGCCCATTTTTATGTGAGAGAAAACTTGAAGAGCACTTACTGAAATTTGGACACTAATGAAACTTAAAACTCATTTCCAGTCCTTGAGTATAATGAAAATCAAAGAATCAGATGTTACAACAATTTATTCTAAATATCCTCAAAGTTAGGAATCAAATTTGAAATGATCAAATCTTCCAAAAATCAAATCTATTCTTTGCATGGTCCTCAGTTTTATCAAATAATTGGGATCATCAAGAAGAATCCTATCCCCTCCCTGGGAACTGATGATGGTGTTTGGAGAAATGCAAATTCCTCCACTGTTTCGGACACTGTGACCTTTATTGATTTCTGATCTTCTAAAACCTTCCCAATAAGGTGTGGATTTCTGGCAGAGACTTTCAGTCTAAAAACAATAAATTTGTTTTCCACATGTTGAAAGCACTGCTTTAGATATATGGAGCAATAAAAATATATTTTAAAAATAGCAACAAAAATATTTTCAGTGCAAGCCAAAGTGATGCTGTACATTTACTTGCTTGCTGATGGTTTTCTAGACTGAACCCCAAAAATTCATCTGAGACAGACCATGCTTTCAGGCTGCAGAAGGCTTTGAAAATTCAGTGCTGAAATATTTTCTGTTTATGTTTTGGCTAGCATTTCACCAGGTCGGACATTCTTCTTCAGTTCATTGACGCAGATCCAGAAATGTCATTAGGAAAAAAAGCTTAAGTGGATTCTTCCTAGGCCTGACTGACCACAGAGCCTGAGAAGAGGTCGCCTTCACTTCCTCTGCCACTAGCTCCAGCTAAAACTCTACTCTGATGTTTCGGAAGACATAGGGACAAAGCTTGCCTAAAGTCAGACTGGGAATATCTGTTGATTTTAATAAAGTTTTGACAAGTCAACCTCGAAGGGAACCTACTCCTGTGCCCTCTGAACACTTGAATTCATGCTGTAACTCCATCAATACCAACAAAATAAATAGCCTCCTAAAGTCTATTATAACCATTATGGCTACTTAGATTAAAGGAGTACAGTAATATTTGTTTGTACAGGTAATCAGTGCAGCAGTCCTTACTAATGTTTCCTGAGTAGCTGTTGCACTGGAGTGTTAATAACAATTTTTTCAATTATCAGCAATTGTTTTGAAAAAAAGCCGCAAAGTAAACAACATAAATACTCCTTTGGTAATCAAACCAAAGATGAAAAGGAAAAAGTAATGGTCATCATTCTATCAAGTGTTAATATTCAACTTAAAGCTTAAAAAAACCTGCTTGAATGATGCTATTTGTGCAGTCTTTTTCTGAAAACAAATAAAAAAACCCTTTTAAAATAGCTGAAGTTATTATTTTGAGCTGTAACACTTATTTTTAACACACTTTTCATCTCCAGAGCACTGAGCCAGAGCATGGACCTTTGCTGATCACACCAGCAAAGGAACTGATATTGGTCATGATTTCTGTGATGTGCTAAAAACATTTTGGAGGACAGGACCCTGTTACTACTTTTCCCACCAAACACAATACAACTTTCAGGTAGCTAGATCTGGTCATGCTGGTTTTGACAGGCAGGGAACCTGGTGTAGGTAATTTTAAAAATATGCCCAAGGTGGCAGGGAAGCTGTGGCTGGTAGTGGTAATCAGGAAATCCTGGTTCTGGTTCAGGGATGGTAGCCCTAGCCATTATCCTGCTCAACACTTCAGTAGTGTGACTGCTACAAACAAATCATTCTGTTCTTGCACACACCAGTCCTGGTGCTACAAAATACTTAACGCGTTATTAAGCAAAACATATTTCAAGCCTGTCATTGATTCAGGGCCTACAGTCTTGCAAGCATTACATCATTTATCTTCCTTGTAAGTGGGGAAAATTCCTGGACTCTATTTTCTCTCCATAGAAACTACAGAAGAGAAGCCAATGTAATTAATTAAAAGCACTGGTGTCATGTGGACAAGAACAGGGCACATATTCAGCCCTTTCTTTAGCCATTCAGACTAATGGCAAATATGCCTGTATGTGGACCACATGACTGGGTCCAAAGGATGGATTTAATATATCTGCAGACCAATCATTTTCCCAAGGGAATTGTCAATTACCAGAGTGAAACAGAAAGGATGCTGATTACCTGGGCTAAACTCTGCTCTTTTTTGTGTCAGAACAATATCCCTGATTGCACTTGCTTCTATGCGACGGGGTTGAGTTTGGCTCTGTCTACTCAGTTCCCTGGGTTGTCTTGGAACCACAGAAACAGTGCTTTGAGACGGACAAATAGCTACTTGGACAATTGCTAATGGCAGGCAAATCCACAGTTCTTCAGACATTAAGGCTTTGTAAATACTGAAAGAAAATAAATCTGTGTTGTATTTTTTTGGCGTACAATGCCTAAAGCCTTATCTCTCATTCTGTCAAGAACCAAGAACTATGTATACAGATGGTGCAATTTATTATGTTCTGTACTGTGACCAAGTGCTGAAATACCTTCAGGAAATCACCAGAAAGCCTGAAAAGCTTTGCTGTCTCTTGTGACTCCAGCTCACTAAAACTATAATTGAATGAGCACAATATATTAAGCCCTGTGTATTACACAGTAGGCTTACAGAAAAGGACACCATCTTTTTCAGCATCATTACAGAAAATATATTTGCTGTACAATTACTGCCCACAGTGTCTCTACCTCTCAGTATTCTGCCCTTACAAAACCACAAGGAGGGATTTACAATAAATGTCTAGGTTCAATGAGTCTACCTCAACTCAGGTGTAACACCATTACATTCCAGTATGCTGTTCTCATTTGTAAGATGCTGCTGGGCCTTATAGTCCTGACATTTAAACCAGCACCTGTTGGGGCTGAAATGAATGGAGATGGCAGTGTAACAGTGGTATGAAAAGAAAATTTTAGCTGTGTATCAGCTGAGAAATTAATGTATTTCCATTCCCACTTCTCTGAGCAGATTTTTATGAAACTGATTATTAAACTTGACTCAGTGGGTGCAAGAAATACAAAGAAAAACTAAATTCAGTATCCTCAAACCTATTCATCTCAGGATACGAAATATAAACCCTGTGTCCAATATTTTGTTCAAACCCATGTGCTTACTGCATTCGAAACATTGAAAACAGGACTCCTGTGCCATTGACCCAACAACAGACGTTTGATGGTCATTCTGATACCCACAAAGCCCAACTTCCAGCAACGGCCACCATTCACACAGCAGTTGTTTTGCTCGTTTACTGCTTCACTGAAAGCAAAAACCACCTTCATTCTTGATTGTCTACTGTTTCCTTCTTGTGGGGAAGCCGGGTTGCGGTGCCTTGCTATTGTGGGGGGGGGGGCGGGGAGCGGGGAAGGGGAAGGTGGTCTATCCACTTCCCCGCGAGCACTGTTACACATTTCCGCGTGCTTTCTCAGAACATAGAAACACAAATGCCATGAAGCGTCTTCCCTATTACATCCCAGAGACACTGGGCTGACCCAGCCCCAGCTCCTGCCTGTCGCAGGACAAGCCCTTGTATCACTCGTGAGCGAAGGGGGGAACACCAACAACCAGCAACCCCAAAACCACCTGTCCGCAATTCTGGATGAGGCTCCTCCAGGACTGGGGGTGCCGGTTGATTCCGCGCTTTCCCCTTGGCTCGGTCCCGCTCTCGGCTGCGGGGAGGGCGCGGTGGGCGGGTGCGGCGCTTCCCGGCTGCCGGAGGTGCCCGAGCTTCCCGGGGGCCGCCCCCGCCTGGGCTGAGCGGAGGGCAGCCGCCGGGAGGAGCCCGGGCGGGGAGGGAGAGACGAGGGGAGCCGTGCGCGGAAGGGACTGCCTTGATGGGCTTGAAAAATCACTGCAGCAGCAGCGGCGGCGCCGGCGGACAGGGGGGAGATGCAATCCCCGGGCTGCGCGGCCGCGCCGCTCCCCTCGCCTCGCCTCTCCCCTCAGGCTCCGGCCCCGGCCCTGCCCCTTTTCCCCTGCGCCCGGCTCCAAACTTTTTCCGCCGCCCGCTCACCCCCTCGGGTGTGAGGGAGCCCCGGGCTCAGCGGTGAGCGCCGGCCGGGGAGCCCCCGGCACGGGCAGGCTGCCGGCGGCTACGGCCAGAGCATCCCGTGGAGGGGGAGCCGGCGGGGCGGGCGGGGAGGGAGGTGGGCAGGGCGGGGGTGGAGGCGCGTCTCCCTGCTGAGGGAGCTGGGACTTGAAGGGCTCTGGGTTTTCCCGACCACTCTTTCCCCTCCCCACCCGCCCATCTCCCTGCCTCCCTCCCCCCCCTCCTTCCCTCCCGCCTTCCCTCCCTCCCCTCCAGAATTAAAGTTGGGACAGTCGCGCTCCGGGCATGGGTGCGAGCCAACGCCTCTGCCGCCGGCTCGCTCTGCTCCCTCCCCAGGTCGCCCGGAGCCCGCGCCCCCGCCCACCCGCCCAGGAGGGATGCTGCTCCGGCAGCTGCTGGGGCTGCTCCGCTGCTGCTGGCCCTCCCTGCTGCTACACTGTGCCCTCCACCCGCTCTGGGGGTCCCTCCAGGTAGGGTCGCCCTAGCCCGCTCGCAGCTGCGGGGCGACGGGGGCGGCGGGCCGGGGCCGGGGCGGGGGCAGAGCGGGGGCGCGGGCAGAGCCCCTCCGGCACCCCCGGCACTGCGGGAGGAGGCCGTGGCGGCCCCCGATCGGGGTGAGCTGTTGCTCTCAGGGGCGCGGGCCCCGCTCGCTGGGCGCTGCGGGACGGCGAGTGTGCGGGACGGGCGGCCGGGGACAGCCCCGAAGCGCCGAACTCGGTCCGAGAGCGGTCGGTCCGAGCAGGATGGAGTTGACTTTCTTCGGCGCGCTGGCGGCCGGAGGGATGGAAAGCGCATTTTGCTGTAGGTGGCAAGATGCACGGAAAGAGGCAGTGGCGGAGCGGAGACCCGGCGGTCATGCCTTGCCGTGGGTTTTCGGTGTTGATTGCGAATTGAGGATTCTGTGGGTTAAGGGCTGAATCAGCTTTTGCCAACTCCGACGCGGTGGTGTTTTGTGACCTTGATTGTAATGTGAGGTGACCAGCAAGAGAGACTGGGAGAAACTGGTATACAGTGAGGGAGAGCGCCCATCCAGTTTGGAGACTCAGAACAGCAGCAAAGCTCAAACTCAAATGCGTCACTTCGATATTTTAAAGTTTATTTATCATATATGTCTTCAGAGAAGTGATGATGGGCCAGCCAAGTGCCGTTCAAGAACTGACCAATTACAGTTTCTTTCTTGGAGAAAATATAGTGGAGACTCCACATCTTTTACTCCCTGATCTAAACTTAGTGACTCCCAAGAGATTAAAGAGAGATGTTGTTTGTTTTAGCATCTTGTCTCTTGCCATGAATGACAAAGAGGATTTGTGCTCCTTACGAATTAAAATGAACAGAAATACAACAAAAACAACCCAATTCCCCTGTCATAGAAATCCCTGCCAGTGCTACCTTCCTGCTGTCCTGCTTAAGTATTCAGGTAGCTGAGCTTAAGTTAAAACTATAACTGCGTTTTTCAGGGAAGCATAGTTGGGTGAAAAGAGATGCCTCGTGCAACCTCTCTCCTGTAGTCAGTCAGTCAATCAAATAGAAAAAAAAACTTGCATAAACATCTTTCTGGCAAACTACTCAAATAATCTAAGATAATCTTTCAAAAATAATTATGTTTATAAAAATTGAAACAGGCTCTCAGAAATGCAAAAGCCAAGGAGCGCAAGCTTTCCTTGCTGTAATTTGGAAGTTTTGTTGTCCCATTCATCAACTGTACTTCTGCTATTGCCTGCTGTTCTGTCAAAGAGCAAGCGATAAAGCTGCTCAAGCTTTTGTCCAGTTCTTCCAAAACTAGGCTTAATCTAGGGCTCCTATCAGCAGGTACCAATGGGAAGGGCAGGTGTGGAATCCTCACCTGCATGCCAGCCTTCCGTCCTTCCTGTGACTGAAACTCCTTCATCTTTGAACCCCTCCCATGACTCCCTTCCCCATGTTGAGTCATAATCCTTGCTGTTTATCTTCAAAGTCTCACAAGCCATGTTCTCCTTGACTAATTCTGTAATGTCGCATCGTGTCGCTCCCCTGCCCCTGCTCCATCTATAGCAGCCGTCATGTTTTCTCACGTCTCTTCTCCCAGCCCCTTTTCACCCATTCGTCTGTGCAATGACTTATGTGTGGCATTGCCTTCCCTCCCACCTCTTTGCATTCCCTCCCTAGGCCCTGCCTTGTGACACTTAAGGGAATCAGTCAGATGCTAATCAAAGGAGAAGCATTTATTTTATTAAAAGCAAAACCAAAACAAACCTCACAATTTTTTCTCATTAGCCTCATAGCCAGCTCTGTGACAAGAAGGATGGGATGATTCTGTCTGATGCTTTTGACATAATTTAAAAAACAGAGCAGTAAGGGTCATGATAAATAGCAGGGTCACATTTTTTCTGGTTTCATAAACATGGATCTGGATTAACTCTGATGTGAATTACACAGAGCTGTCCTGGGATTTATGCAGTAGTGTTGAGATCTCATCTCTGTAGGCTGCTTCCAAGAGACAAAGCTCTTGCTACATCAGGAGGCTTTTAGAGGTCCCTGTGCCTTTTCAGTCAACTGCAGTTTTCTTTTAAAGCTTTCCTCCTTTTACCCTATTAAAAAAGTCACAAGAGGGCCACCCTCCAGGGAGTGTATTAATCCTGTTTTCCCATCCCACTCTGTAGAACATGCTTGTGGACTGCTGCAATCACATGGGACTCTGAAATACTAAAGAGCTCTGGCCACATGCAGGCGGCCCCCGATCGGGGTGAGCTGTTCCTCTACTTTATGTAAAGCAGGACTAGGACCACTCTTTCTAAAGGAGATTTTGGATTAAAGAGAAATATCCTACAGGTACAAACTTCAACAGAGACTGCAAAAGGAAACCACCAGTTACCACTTTCTGTTTGTTTTTCCCTGGACATTTGTGGATCAGATTTTCATTTCCATAAATATTTTAAAACATTTGTCCTTTTTGCAAAACATGTTTGCATGAAATGCAAAAATCCATAAAGTCAAGTCTACATATTTTCAGAGCAGAGAAAAAAAAAATGCATCAGCTTGAAGTCCAGGCAACACGTCTAGACTGGCCAGCTGCTGAGTGTGTTTTAAGAAAGCCTCATGCCAAACAAACAACCAAGTTTAAGACAGGCCATGGCTTCTCCAGCACCCAGACAAATGGCTGGAAGGTGCAGAGGTAACAGCTAGGGAGCAAGCCCTGGGGGGTCCATTTCCAGAAGTGAACCCTTGCCAAGGCAACCTCTGTGCTACAAACTGCCTGGCAGCCTGTTGGGTTTCTAGTTACACATGAACCTGCAAAGGGCTTCCAAAGCCATTCTGGGACCATGAAAGTGTCCAGCAGAACAAGCAAGCAGTAAAGTTTGAGGCCAGATTCAATTAGCAGATCTGGCCAGAAAAAGATTAGGGTCTTTCAACATGCCTTTTTCTCCTGCCACATGCTGTAAAAACTTACCTTGAATTTCAGACAGTAAGAAAGAAACATGAAGTATTATTTTATCATCTTTTGCCAGAGCAAGATTGCATATTTTTTAGTGATTTGTTCTGCTTACCTTTAGGAGACACAAGTAACAGCCTTCATTTCTTTCATAAGAAGACTAATAGACATCAACAGGGGGATTTTTTTTTCCTTGAAAAGAGTCCAAATGTCTTTCTTTTTTTTCCTAATTCTATTTTGCTACTGTTATCTACTGTTTTATGTTACTGTTGCTATTCTGTCTTCTTGCAGCAGTACTTGGCTATTTGTCTCCTCTTCGAGGCCCTCAACCTCTATTTGAGTCTTTCCTTTTCCTGCCAGATTTCAGCCAACTTACAATATCTTTGTTATTGAAAACTAACCATCTAAGAGAAACCCCTGCAAGGTAATATCTGTGTTCCTACAGGTATCTTCTAACAATCAGACATTTTACTCAGTGACAAGAGAAGGGAAACAAATAGGTGATAAAGCCTCTGCTTTTAAATGTCAATTCTTCCACGATTCTTTAAAAATGATCATACGGAATTTTGCTAAAGGTGCAGGCTCAGATATTAAGAGACAAAGGAACTTTTTTTTTTTTCCCCAAAAGTAATATTTTCAAAGTAGACAGGAGCAAGGAGTGGCTGGTCATGTATAGGGTTAATATTGTCTGCAAAGTAATTGAGAAAATTATCCAGTGGTTTCTGAGGACACTATTACCAGGCTAGGGTAGGAGAGACTCCGGGGATTTAAAAGCAGTCAATAGCTCTAAAAAAAAAGACAGAGCAAGCTTTTGGTTCATGTTCATATTAGGTTAGAGCAATAAGTCAATGTAGCTTTGCCATACCAGTACTGTCTTCAGACTTACATACACAAAGCTGCTTCTGGTTTGCAAACAAAGCTGGCTCCAAGTCTGCTCAATGTTATTCTGCCCTGTGTCTATCTTCTCCCATCACACTGGCTCATGTGAGACTGTAGTGAGCTCATAGGATTCAATAACAAAGGATCTAGTTAGGGGACAGTAGTTATAGCTAGGAGTTAATAGTTGCTTCCTGATCAGTTGCTGGGACCAGTGGAGAGATGGTACCCCACCTCCTTCCATCAGCACAGTAAACATTGTCACACCCATTCAACAAGGTATGCCACAGCCACTGCATGGAGTGGATGCTTTTCTCATGGGGCTCTTCTTGGGAGCGTGCCTAGCACCCCAATGCCACGTGTGAACAGTGTTGCAAGAGCTGAGGCAGTATGGAGGATATTCTGCTGCCTGGGATCACTTACTTTAAAAATAAATAAACCTGCTTAGCAGACAGATTTATTACCAGTCATGAGGGATTATGCAGCCGAGTCACTTTGATTCATTAGGCCGTTCAGAGAGTTTGTGTAAGTTCCTGGAAGCTGTCTGAGATGGTCTTTAACCGTCCTCTTACTGTTACCTGATGGTGAAGGGGAAACTTGGAAAGCACTTGTGCTGAATTTGTTTTTCCCTATGTTTGGTAATAGATTTCGACAAGCTGTTTAAAGAACTGAGCCTTCTGCCTTATGCTGTGCTGAGCTGTCCTTCCGACTCAGCTACATGTAGACTTTTCTATTCTTTCCTCCTTCCCTCCCTATAATATTTAATCAACAAAGCCCTACCTCCATTTCCCTGAGGCCAGAGTAATGCGTCTTTCTGCATTTAGAAACCTCCTACGCATGTGAACGTGTCCTTTGTGCAGTGATGTTGTTTTAATTAGCCACATCTCTCTTTTTGGCCAGAAATATAAAATGACTGTGCACAGCTTTCCTGCAGCTAAGAGGCAGTGCAGCCCCCTTGGTGCCCAGCTGTGGGGAGTGGGAGAGGTGCCTAGCCTGGGGGCTAGGGTTGAAAAGGTGGAGGAGGCAGACTGTGCCCGGAGCTGGCAGGGAAGGGAAGCAAAGCTTGGACGGGAGAGAGAAGCGGGGAGAAGGCAACCCCGGCTGACCCTGAGGATAGGCAGAGAGGCAGAAGAAGCATGCCTAAAAGAAATCAGAAAGCATGGCATGAGACATCCTCTTTGTAATGACCGACATGTTGTGGAAAAACCCTGATTACAGAGGATGATGTTAGGCCAAAACTATTAGGAAAATAACCCGTCTGAGACCAAACTGCACGAGGCAATAGTTGAATGCTAGTGTAACTGTCCTTAGCTTCAGCAAGACACAAGTCTGTCCCAGGTGGTCTCCTGATACTTACATTCAAAATGCTTGTTAGATAACATGCTTATTAATCTTTTACACTTTGCTTTGTCTCCTTAAAATTGTATCCAGTATTTTCCATCTGAGTATAAGTCATTCAGAAAGAGCTGGCTTAGAGACCTTTGAAGTTAATATGTCTCAGAAGCTTCTGTGATGCTCAGCAAATTTCCTTTTCATTAGGGACTGACTCCATTTTGTAGCATTATATTAGGAATTTTAATGAATATTCCTTAAATCATTAGTTATGTAAATACTGCTGATGATAAGACAAATTTGCTGTTCATAAGTGGTCCTTGTCATAACTAGATCAAGCTATTGAATATATCATATACCAGTACCGGCTAAATCATTGTCCATTGCCAATCGATGCCCATACTTGGGTTCTGCAGTGCCTCATCTTCAGCTTTATTAGCCAACACTGCATGTTACACAGGTTACAATGTGGCATTTCCATTTTAACCGTGTCATTGCTGTGGTCTACAGATGAGTAGAATATGTGTTCGCTCTCCTCTTGGTGGGAAGTGAAACACCCTGTGAAATGCTCTCTCAACTTCAAAGTGATGCTGGCAAAGCAAAGGAGAGATGTCCTCTGGCTTTCAGTTCTGCCATAAGGAAAATGAACATAATCCTGACCCTAACTGTCTTGTAATTTTTATTAGCTCTCTTTGGCTTGCAGCAATGACCCTGTGAATAATGCATGCTGCTAGATGGCTTTCCTAAGGAAAGAAGGCTTACGCAATCATATTGTCTGCCACTGCCTGCCTTCTCCTTACTCCATAATAACTCAAAAAACAGCTGGCCAATTTCAACCAAATTTGACAGAGGCAAAAGGAGTCTTGAAGATATTATATTAAATAAAAAAATAAAAGATAAAAAACGGGAACCACATAGGGAATAGACACTCTTGTAGTCACCTTAATGAGGAACGTGAGCTCAGTTCTCCCTACAGGTCTGAGGTGCCACTCGGATACTCAAGTCTAAGAAACACATTCATGGAAAATCAGTTGTCACTGTTCTGCTGCTCATGCAATGACTTGTTTCTTCACAGATCACTCAGGGTGAGCCCCAGAAGTCATGCTCCAAGCCTGTAGCAGAGAAAGTTACAGAGAGCTGCCAGGAAATTTGCCAGTGCAGGCCACCTCCACTGTTACCACCGCCTCCTCCACCTCCACCGCCCCCAAGGTTGCTGGCGGTGCCGAGTAAGTAGCCACTGGTACAGTTGTGGTGCACTGAAGGAGGGCAAAAGGGCAAAGCGACGGGGAAACCTGGACAGACAGAAGGAGAAAGGATGTGGGAGAGGGCACAGCTAGCTTGTTTGTCATTTTCTACTTAGCAAATGGAGGAAGAAGTGTTCTCAGTAGAGATGGAGATCTGTTTTCTGATCAATGAATGATGCTTAGCTTTTGGAGGAAAGCCAGACAAGTTCCCTCCTATCATTGTATTATATATGATTCCCTAGTTTTAAATGGTTTCCTAATCCCCTAGCCCTGGGAAATGCTTTCCTACAGAGACTTAGCGCTGTGCTGACCTTTGAGTTGCATGAACTCCTTTTACGCCAGGTACGCGGCTTGACAGTCTGGGTACTCCAAGGGAAATTAATTACAGCTGTTACAAAAATCAGAGGCATGTCAGAAGTCAGTGGCAATTGAGCAGTTTTCCCACTAATGCACATACAGGCTAAGACTCATCTATTTCTCTTCATGAAAATCAATGCTTCTCATCTTTATCCGAGTTCCCCCTAATTTCCAGCCATGCGTCCCCATGTCCAGCACACTTGGTGCCTTCAGCTCTGCCAGCTCCCTTCCACATCAGTGGTCCTGTGATCCCTGATGCACAGATCATTTCTGGAGAGTGATAGCTGTGCTGGTGGTCCCCCAGAGGCAGTCCCTGTGCAGTGGGACAGACCTCACCAGTGCTGTGTGCGCTCACTGGGTGCAGAGACATGGACTAGGTCCCAGGTATTTGGTATTCCAGCAAATCTCCTTAATGTTTATGCATTTTCACAAGTTCATCTCTCCCTATAAGGCTGCCTATTAATTCATCTCCCTGCTTATATAAACTCTTCTGGGAGCAACGTTGCAAAGTGTATCTAGTATCCTCAGCACTTCCCCCAAGGAAAAATAAATCATTAGGTATCATCATTGGGCTGTTTGTCTTTATCAGTGCCGTCTCCAGATGTGCAGAAGATACGAAGTCTTCTGCACAGCTTTTAGTCAGACGGAGGACTGGCAGAATTTTTCAGTGTCTTTTCTGCCAGGAGCATGATTTGTACTTGTGCTACACTGCAGAAAATTAAGGCAAAGGCAGAGAAAAACCAACAGGGAAACACTTGGGAAAGAAAGTACAAAGACAGCTGGGAAAGGAGAGAGGGATGTTTTTTATAGCAGAAAAAATCTCTTTCAATGTTCAGGAAAATGTCATGGACAGTAATATTGAAAATTACCTTGATCTTTGTATCACAGGCAGAAAATTACGTACTTTGCCACTCTGTTTTCTTGTACCTGGGGCACCCTGTTTCCCTGAGGGAGACAAGATGTGGCATTGGCACAGGGACCAGCCCTGCTGTCCAGCTGCAGTAGGAAAGGGGGACTGCTGCCAGGCTGCTTCCCCTCCCTGGGCTGCCATCAGGCAGCTGCTTTGAGTGCATGGATTTGTCTCCTGTGAAGTGGGAAGGAAGTCATGTCAGAAAAAAAGAAGTCTGTCACACATTGCAAAAAGATGAACAAGAATTCAAATGGGCCTGTGACTGGGATAGCCTGATGCTTACTCAGGCTGGATTGCCAGGTGCTAACCCAGTTTTAAAAATGAGCTATATATATCCAGATGACTAATATTTAAGCAAGTGACTTCATTTCAAATACAATGAAAAAAATAGATTACACATTTCTTTCACCAGTAAGCTTTAGAGTAGCAATCAAGTGCCTCATCTTGAAAGATGCTTTCATTATTATCAGCTGTCTAGGCACTGTGATTTAGCCCATGTGTACAGCAATCCTCATCCTTGTGATAAGGAACAAGCCTAGTGGTTAAATATTGATGTTATAGATACTGCTTTTAAAATGGTATTCAGAGAAGAGGGCACTAAAAAGCCAAAACAAGCTATTGTGAAGTGGTTGAAGCTAGACTTGCACTTTGCACTTTCTAAGTGATTAAAGTTTAGCATTGGAAAGACCTTAGCAAAAAAGCAGCAGCCTGGGAGCTGCAAGATTTTTACCTTTACAAGGTACAGTGTCTGCCCCACGAGGCACTCCATAAAGATGCTGGCATTGCTCTCAGAGGTCTGTGAGGCACAAAAGGCTGCAGTCTGCTAGGTACTGTCCTTAAAAGCTCTCTCAGCAATCAAACTGAATCTTGCTGGAGGTTTAGATCAACTCTAAAACAGCTGCTGTGGTTTGGGCTGGATGATTAAAGCCAGTACATACAAAATTCCTGTCTATCCAATAACTACAGACACTGACAGTTCAGTTACCTGCTAAATGAAGCCATCTAGTGCTCTTTGATGTAAGACCTGCTGCTGTGGAAAAGCAGGGGATCCTCTATGTGTCCTCTTTATTAGTCCCACCTGAATGTTTTGCAGCCCTCCTTGGTTGTATGGGATGGCACTGGGTAACTGTTTGTGAGCAGCTGAGTCATTCTCTGAAAGGCTATTATTGTTCTTGAGGACAACTGAGGACTTTCAGGAACAGTTACAGAATCACAGAATATGCTGAATTGGAAAGGACCCACAAGGACTATCAAGTCCAACTCCTGACCCTGCACAGGACTATCCCCGAGAGTCACACCGTGTGCCTGAGTGTATCATCCAAATGCTTCTTGAACTCTGTCAGGCTTGGTGCTGTCACCACTTCCCTGAGGAGCCCATTCCAGCATCCAACCACCCTTCTTCTGTGTGAAGAACCTCTTTCTAATATCCAGCCTAAACCTCCCCTGACACAACTTCAGTCCATTCCCTCGAGTTCTGTCACAGGTCACCACAGAGAACAGATCAATGTCTGCCCCCACTCTTCCCCTCATGAGGAAGTTGTAGACTACAATGAGATCTCTCCTCAGTCTCCTCTTCTGCATGCTGAACAGACCAAGTGCCCTCAGCCACTCCTCATACAGCTTCCCCTCAAGGCCCTTCATCATCTTCATTGCCCTCCTTTGGACACTCTCCAATAGCTTAATATCTTTCTTATATTGTGGTGCCCAAAACTGCACACAATATTCAAGGTGAGGCCACACCAGTGCAGAGCAGAGTGGGACAATCCCCTCCCTTGACCAGCTGGAGATGCTTTGCCTGATGCCCCCCAGGACACTGTTGGCCCCCCTGGCTGCCAGGGCACTGCTGACTCATATTCAACTTGCCATCAACCAGGACCCCAGGTCCCTTTCCACAGCACTGCTTTCCAGCATCTCATTCCCCAGTCTGTCCGTACATCCAGGGTTGCCCCATCCTAGGTGCAGAATCCAGCACTTCCCCTTGTTGACCTTCAAATGCTTGATGATTGCCCAGTCCTGTAATTTGTCGAGGTCTCTCTGCAGGGCCTCCCTGCCTTGGAGGGAGTCAACAGCTCCTCCAAGTTTTGTGTCATCTGCAGACTTGCTTAGTGTCCCTTCCAGTCCTGCGCTGAAGTAATTTATGAAGATGTTGAAGAGCACAAGGCCTAAGATGGAGCCCTGTGGAACCCCACTAGTGACAGGTCACCAGTGTGATGTTTCCCCATTCACTATTACCTCCACCCGTAAGCCAATTGCTCACCCATCACATGATGTGCTTATCCAGCTGTGTGCTGGACATTTGTCCAGAAGGATCCTGTGAGAGACAGTATCAAAAGCTTTACTAAAATCCAAAAATATTACATCAACTGGCAGTGCATTAAGCATCTCTTTAAACATTTTGATATCAACAGGTTGATCCAGCAACAAATCATTAGCTCTGTTTCTTGCAGATAGATTTGTACAAAATCTATTAAATGTTGTGAATTCCATAATTCATATTTAACTGGCAAATGTTGCGTTTACTCTGAGTGGAAATAAGCTAATTCCCTCTGCAGAAAATTAGTAGAATTACACACAGCTTAGCAGGCAGTCTAAAACCTCGAGCAGTGTTAGGAACACCAGCTTTCCAGGCTTTAGGAGACACCTCCCTGTTATAGTTGTGTATTTACAGCAGGAATGTGTGGATGTTCAGGAAGGACATCAGCTGTGCTGCCCCCTGTGGATGCTGGTTCTCTCAGTTTTGCTGGGTGACCCTTATCTTTTTCTGCAAAGTGGGGCCTATGGAGGATTTAAGTTTTTGGTTTCCTGAGCTTCATTCCAGATGCAGTTTGTTGGCAACACATTGAGATACTGCTGTCTTGTTTGGTATGTATACCTTGCTGAGGTTCTTCAAGGAAAGGGGCTCCAGCCCATGTTAGAAGAAAGTAGGATGGTGGGGACTGTGTGATGAAGTGGTGAGGACTGTCAGGAGACGTGGTCTCAGCGCCGATTGAGGTTCTTCCAGACAGTCTGGCATATTGATGTTTCCGGAGTAAGTCCCCTTATGCAAGCAGCAGCCTGCACTTTAACCCATGCCTAGAAAACTGCTCATTGATAAAGTGAAGGGAAAGCTCATGAGGCTCTGAGGGGCTTAAGGCCAACTAAGCTTAGATGCTGACAGCAAAGGAAGGAGGAACTTTCAGTGAGTGTGCTCCCTCAATAAGGCTCTGGTGACCTGAAGGAGATAGAGATGCTCAGAACCTGGCCTTTAATTAGCTGTGTCTTTTTTCCCCCACGATCTGCTTTCCTCTTTGTTTCTGGATTTCAGCCAGGACTAAGACAAGGTGGATGGAGTACTTGTTTAGGCAGCATTTCTAACCTGCCTTCATGGACCCATGAGATTAAGCTAGTTCAAATGATGTTGACCCTTAAAAATCTAAGAAACTGCTGTTGTCAACCCTTAAATACTCTGTGAGCATGCAGGTTTCTCTAGGGGCATTGCAAAGAAGAAAGGACTTTGTCTGAAAATGAAAGGCAGGCTTTCAAAACAGGAAAGGGTTAGAGCTGCAGTCAGTATCAGTTTTAGACTGTGTAAGGTCTGAGGAAAAAACCATTTCAGAAAGTACTTCTTTAAAATGGTACAAGAAAGAGAAAGGATGTTCTACATGAACTCCTCACCTGCTGGTGAGCAACATTTGCTGTCTCTGCTCTACCCATCTCCTGAACTGTGTGAGGAGTCCACGGTACTGCCATCTGCTCTCTGTATGATGGAAGGGTTCAGTCAAATATTGCTTCAGTCAAAATTTAGAGGATGAAGCTTAAGCTGAGTCTGGATACATGAACCATGTTGTATGCTTGCACACAGGTACACAGTGAAGTCTTTACATCTCTTGACCTCAGTGACAGTTTGTCCTGAGCTGACAGTTGAGATCAAGCATGATCACGTCAGTGCAAAGCCAGAGTGAATGACATCACTGCAGAAGACTCTAATCTCCATGCAGTAATTGTATAATTCTGTTTTTAAGGTGAAATCTTTTCCTTTATCTTCAGAGATAGAGCATCTAATTAACTAATTATTTGGACTGACAAAAATGCCAAAATAAAAATGACCAGCTCCAGGAAGGCTGAAACCTTTTGGCAACTATATAAGGTCAGATGTACAGCTTGATTTCAGAAAGTGTGCAGGGTCCCTTCAGTGCAAGTAGGAAAGCTAAGGACATTTAGATCTTTTGGGACAGATGATAGAATCATGGAATGGATCATATTAAAAGGGACCTTGAAGACCGTCTAATTCCACCCCTCTGCCACAGTCAAGGACACTTTCACTAGACCGAGTTGCTCAAAGCTGCATCCAACCTGGCCTTGAACACTTCCAGGAATGGGGCATCCAGAACTTCTCTGGGCAACCTATTCCAATGCCTCACCACCTTCACAGTAAAAAATTTCTTCTTAATACCTGATCTAAATTTATGCTCTTTCCATTTAAATCTGTTACCCTTTATCCTTATTCCTACATGCCCTTGTAAAATGCCCCTCTCCAGATTTCTTGTAGACTCCACTCAGGTAGTAGAAGGTGCTACAACATCTCCCTGAAGCCTTCTCCAACCCTCTCAGGAACAACCCCAACTCTCTCAGCCTGTCTTTGTAGAATAGGTGATCCAGCCCTCTGATCATCTTCGTGCCCCTCCTCTAGACTCACTCCAAGAGATTCACATTCTCCTTGTGTTGGGCACCCCAGAGCTGATCACTGTTCTGCAGGTGGAGTCTCATGAGAGTGGGGTAGAGGGAAGAATCAGCTTCCTCAACATGATGGTCATGCTTATATTCATGCAGCCCAGGACATGGCTGGATTTCTGGTCTGCAAGCTCACACTGTTTCTTGTTCAGCAACATTCCCAAGTCTTCCACCTCAGGGCTGCTCTCAATCCAGTCTCCACCCAGCCTATATTTGTGCTCGGTATTGCCCTGATCTGGGTGCCGGACCTTGTTGAACTTCACAAGGTTTTCACGGGCACACCTCTCAAGCTTGTCAAGGTCCCTCTGGATGGCATCCGTTCCCTCCAGTGTGTTGACTGCATGACACATCTTGGTGTTGCTGGCAAACTTGCTGAGGGTGCACTCAATCCCACTATCCGTGTTGCTGACACAGATGTTAAACAGCGCTGGTCCTAATAGTGACCCTGAAGAACTGCACTGAAGGAGATATTTGGACACACCTGAGGAGTCTTGGGTTGATTTCTCTCAAGTGCTGATGTCCAAGGGAATTGTTAGCAAACAGACAGGGCTGGGTTTGTTTTATAATATGGGGAAGACGTTTTCCTCCATGCTTCATACAACATAGTGACTACCAAAACTGAACAGCAGAGAGAGAACTACAGTAGCCCCAAAATGGCCAGGGCCACATCATCTCCTACATGAAGACATTTGTGGTAGTGACTGCTACTGTGAGAGCAAGTCTGGTCTAGACAGTGACTGTTTTTAAATGCAAACAGTATGCTGAAACAGGGAAGCCCTTCCAGTTTTGGTAACACAGCTGTCATACTCTGAATTGCAGTCTTCTGTGAGAGCATTGTTCATAATTTACAAAGCAAAACCAAAATTCAATTCTTGTCTTCTCCCACATACACTTTCATGTTACTGGAGGAATGTGACTCTCAGAATTGGCAGTAGAATTTTGAGGCTCTCAAATCTAATTTGAAATCCAACCCCGCAGCCTGGAGTCATAGATAATGGCACATATAGAGTCTAGTCCAGGTCTCCATCATGTTTTCACATCACAGACACTCCGATCTCTCTTAGCACAGTGAACCAAATCATTAAGCGTCCAAGACTGGATTTAAGCAGAATTCACTCACCTAAATCAGAAATGCAGTGATTGGATTTTCTGCCTCAAGCAGCAGGCACCTCTGATTTTATCACTGAAGACATAAAGACTTCAAAATCCTGATGTTTTTTGAATTTAGCACAGTTATTTCTGGTGTAGGAATAAAAGTTACAAGTCCTCACCTCTCAATCAAAATGAGAAAGTTATTTAGGGTGAGGACATTTCTTAAACAGCAGTCAAATAAGAAATTTGAAATAGTTCAGGCATCTAAAATGTTATAGTAAGTCTGAAGAGCTGGATTAGTGACTAAAAAGCAGGTAAGATTGGAAAGGTTCCTGCTAATACTTCCGTGATAGGATTCTGCTGTCACTTGTGCACCTGACATCTCATATTGGGTTGTTGTAAACTCCCTGTCTGTCTGTGTAAAACACTGGTTAGAGCAGACTGTCAATCACAGATTCCACTTCTTTCCCAATTCAGAGTTTTTCACCACAATAAATTCTGAAATGTTTTGTCAAGTCTAATTGTTATTTGGGCAAGTGATGAATCTTCCCCCTGCTCTGGGACCTTGTGTATTTGTTTTGAATTTTTCATGCAGTAATAAATCTATATAATGGAAAAATCCTCTCTCTTGAAAATGCATTTTGAAGTATTTAAAAGTAAGAGCCTCAGGACAGATTTTGCAGTGCAGGAATCAGTGGGAGTTCTGCTATCTATAGATTAAAAGCATTGTCTAATTTTTTAAAAGAAACATGAGATATTAAACTGGTTCTGCAGTAGAACAGTCCTTTCTATTCTGAGATGCATACTCCAACAGCTTGTTTTCTTTGTTTTTTTTTTAAACAGAAGGAGTTGACTAAGCTGGAGACATTAATTCCTTCTGTGGATGGCAGTCCATTTGTACGTGCCTACCATTTCACTGATTAGGAAGATAACAAATCTTCAGTGAAGTTACTGATGAGTCAGGCTGCTGATTTACAAGTAATTGTAGGTTCACCTGCCCCTGGCAGAAGGAGTTGTGCCTCATCTTGACAAGTCAGAAGTCAATGCTTAATTGGCACAAGCTGTTCCAGCAGGGAGGGCTAAGCAGCTGACCTCTCTAAAACAGACCCACAGAAATATGTTCTTGTAATAGTTGTGAGCATTGTATTTTTGTGAACATGATATAAAGGTGTTGCACTGCTTGTGTAATTGCAACTTATGGGTAATTTTTGAATCAATATAGCAGATCAAGGAAGCAGCAGTCTGGGAATTTGGGATGTTATCCCAAAGTGAGGACAGTGTCCATTAATGTACTATGAACATAGGTTAATAACTGATGCCACTGCCAAAAACTGTCATTAATAATTATGCAAGTTAATTTAATACTTCCACTAGTAAATCATATTACCATTATAACCACATAAATACAGCAGCAGATTGTGGATTCTTAATTGTTATTTAAATTAATCGTTTTATAATTTTGAAGTGTCTTTTAAATGGAGCTGGTATTTCATCAGTTCATTGGTTAGAAATATTTTTAGACAAAGATCTGTTCCTTGACAAATGCTGCTATTAAACTGGACCTTTACCAATGGAGCAGATTCTCTTGAATCATCTCTGGACATTTTCCTTTCCTTCTGGAAGCAATGCATAATCTTATTTCATAGCCACTATCAAAGGAAACTACTGTCAGTGGAGCACAGGGAGGGTTTGGTATAACCCTCGCTTTGGTTTGTCAAGCTGCAGGTGCTCTACCTCCTCTTTATAGGGCACCATTCTACAGCATGGGCTGCTTACAGCTGTAGGCTTCAGCAAGGAGTGATGGTGAGCAGCACTTCTGCAAAAGCTTGCCTACCTGTGCAGGTCTAGACTTTTGTGTAAAGCCTGAGGACAATGCAGGCAGCAACCTGCTACCAATTTGGTTGTATTTGTGACTGGAAGGTAACCTGTGCCTTTTCTTTTACCTTTCAGAGAGTTACAAATGGACTGAGTGGTGATTGAGGACTTCACATTGGGCATTTGGCATGGTGAAATGCCTTGGTCTGTTAAATGTGATGTAATTGCCTTTTTAGTGTTCTATATTTTATGGAAACTGCATGAAAATTTATCAGTTGAAAAATACGATTTTATTTATATTAGAATTAAATTTACTCCTGGTTTGGAAGGCATTACACACGTCAGTTCCATTTTACTCTACATGTGTCATCAACTTAATTTCCCTTAAGTTGAACCTGAATACAATTTGGAAAAGGAACTTAAGTGCACTAGGTATGGGAATTATTTATTGATCTCCTGAGGGGCATTTTTAAGTGATCACTGTAGCTCTTATTTCTGGCAATAACTGAGCCATTGAAATTATAGAAGGAATAAACCACGTAATATCAAACAGAAGGATAATGTTTATATAGATGCTGTACACCAACAGAAGTATCAGCTACTTAGTCAGCCGACTGTTCCATAAAACTTAGACATATGATTTGCAATATGGCTTTCTTAGTAAAGTAAACTCGTTAAAGCCATCTATACTTACCAATCCAAAGTGTGTGACTATTACAGTCACTCTCTCCATATAGTGGAGTGCTCAACAGGCAGACCATTAATTTTTCAGAGATGAACACAAACTAGTGCCTTAGAAACCGCTGTATTAACACATTAGGAAAATGTTCTGAGTATTTCCAAGTCTTCCACAATCTGTGTTAGGAAATTCAGTCTGCAGTTGGCTGAAGCTGGTTTTGTATCAGGCTTCTCTGAAGGCACTAATGAGAAAGTGTCAGCTCTAAGACGTGAGGTTTGTCCCGTCTTTGCTCTTACCTGGAGGTTCCTGACCTCTTTAAAAAGCTTTCCGCAAGATAATATCTTAGTTATACCAGTAGCACAGAATTTTATTCACATTGCATAGCCTGTGATTTTGATGGCACCACTCGTGAATGCTGTTGAACTCGAAGAAGTTGTGCAGATCTGGACTTTAATTTAATCTGTACATAGAACATTATACCAAGAAAATCTGTCATCTTTCTGTGGGCTTGAATCTACCAGCCCTGAGGTATCTCATTAATCATTTGCTGGTCAAAGACTGATCATCAATATAGGAGTTTAGACTTCTGAAACCGTGTTACAGCTGTTTGAATTTCAGCCTATATCATCCCTCCTTTGAAGGTCTATTCACTGCAAGAGCTGAAAGATTGATAAGCTCTCAGAATACTTGATGGTGATGTACTGTGACTCCTGCAAGTGAGGCATCTTGCCCACCCTCTGGGGAACGGTGAAAAGAGAGTCCAGGGCACTGCTTATCCCTCTTGCCACCAATCTGCTGGGAGATCACAAGAGAGTCAGCTACCCTATCAGCCACTCAGAGTTGTCATATCTGAAACAAAGATACGTTTTCACCTCTGTAAACTTTGGATTTGAGACTAGTGGACATCAAGCACTGAATATTATTATTATTATTATTATTATTATTATTATTATTATTATTATTATTAGGCTCAGAAGTGAACTATAATTGCTATAGAATTGATCAGCTGTGTCCTGTTCTACCACTCATTGAAGAGGAGGCTGTACCATCACACAGCGAGGATGACCATGCCAGGAGTGAGATGCAAAGTCTATGGCCATGCTGTTACCACACAGTAATGAATGAAAGGAGACAGCCTGAGGAGCTGGACATGAACCCACAGTAGAACACAGCACTATGTCCTGTCTTATTTCTCCTCTGTCAGTGATGATACAGCTTCAACAAAACCCTGACAAAGGAGTTTGCTATATCAGCAAATATAGGAATTAACAACCTGGAAAGGCTATCACTATTTGTACTTACAGTGTCCACACAACTGCCACTACCACAGGACCTTGACAGGCTCACTGGAACCTGCCTTCATGGCACCTTTTGGGGCATGGATTTCATCCAAGGGTGCCTGAGGCTCAGTGGAAGCAAGAGCTAGCTTTTTAGGAGCTTTTATCACCTAAAAATGCAGATGGATGCTGAATGAGCTCTCCAAACCACTTAGCTCTCAGCAAGTGTCCTAAGCCATGGCCCACTCCACCTTATTTTGGAGTGGAGAGATGCTTTCTATGTGTTGTTTACAAATCACTTCCTCACTGTTGATCTGAGGTGAGTGGTGGCCAGCAGGTCACAAGGGAGGATGAGGCCAATTTTCTACTTAATTAATGTCTTTGCTCTTTGGCAGTCACTTCTCCATGAGATGCCTCCTGCAGCTTCACTGCCCCATGAAGGAGCCTATCTCTCCCAGAAATATCTGGTAGCTGGTGATGAGCCCATCTTCTGCCCTAAGACAGCCTCTGAAGCAGCCTGAAAGCAGGCCAGCTTGACTGGGGAAGAAACTCTCCAGAAGACTCATTTCTTTTCATAGTTATCTTACTGCAGTGGATCTGGGAGGGGATATTGGCTATGTGATGAAAGTGGGAAAATGCATCTGCTTTCCCTAGTGAGTTCCACTTTGGAAGCAACCCTTCTTTCACTGGTCCCTACTTTTGTCTGATGTCAAATGGCTCAGGGCCCAGTGCCATAAGCCTCCAAGCAAAGGTAGCTCTTTTCCCAGGAAGCTTGAACAAGTCTCTGATTCCTAACAGCAAACCTCCTCCTGCCCATGTTAAAGTTGTTCCTGCCTGTACTGAGCTACTTGGGTCTCAGCAGGCAGGCACCCACCACAACAAACACCAAAACAGAAGCTTCTGGGTTGTTTCAGCCTTGTTATGAGATGCAGCAAGGAACGGCCTCACACAGTGGGGCGGCCAACCAGCTGCTTGCAGAAGTGGCCACAGGACACCATACCTGGGGCATGCTGGCAGGGGGACAGGCTGCAGTATTTGCTTGCTCTGCAAGGCTGATGACAGACTGTTACAGACACCAAACTCATCTTTAAAACATGTTGGGAGTCCACTCATCTTTGTGTGTCATACTGGTTTTTAGATCCTCCCTGGGAAATCTGTGCCAGCCAGAGCAGAATGGGGGGAGGGACACATCTGTATGCGTGTCTGTGTGCATGTGTGCAGTCTTGTTAATGGAAGTATGCTTGTTAATGGAAGTGTGCTGAAATGGCAAAGGCAGACTTAACATGAAGGTTCAGTGTTTTCAGGCCGCTTTTTTTCCAGGATGCTCTTTTCACTGCTGTAATGTGATGAGGTCATCACGTTTGCTGGGACAAGCAGATGATGCTTAGCACTGATTTTTCCCCACTGAAGAATTGCCAGTGCTTATAACGTGCCTGTGCACGTCACTCGCTGCTGGAGAGTCAGACTGTGTGTTTGTGCAATGAAGTGGATGGTACTGTGCTGGCATATCTCTGTGTCTCTCAGTGGTGCCTCTGTTCAAAAGAACTGAGAATTACTGTCCCCAGGTCAGTGCTGTGCTCTGCTGTTCTGTCACAGACTGTGGCCTTACTGCTGTGTTTCCTTGAAAAGTTAGTTGATGGGAAGGTCAGGGAAATAGAGCTAGTCCTTTAGAAATATAGATGAAGTACTTATAAGTGGGCCTATTTATTAAAGAATCGGGAAAGGAATAACAATGGTGTTGACATGCAGCCTTATGTTGCACTTTTTATCTTTACATCTTGCAGCTATTTAGAAAGATGGGGCTATCCTGTTCCCATCCTGGAGAAGGAGAAACAAGGCTGGAGTGGAGGTCTTTCCAAAATCACCCAACAATCAAGGGGGAGAGCTAAGCGTGGAACCCACATCCTGAGAGGAATTTCTTGTCTTCCACTCACGGTGACACTCTGCCTAAGTAAAGAGAGGTTAAAGCCTGTACCATAAAACTCAGAAGATTAACTTAAGGTTTTGTATCTGCATACCCGACTTAAATCATTCTGGTTGTCTGAGTGCTGAGAACCTCTGGAAATCAGGTCACCTTCTAAAATAAATTCCAGGGTACTAATTTAACAGCAAATTCTCAGGCACTCATGACCTGTTTCTTAGAGGAATCAGATACCCAGTAGTTTCATCAACATCTCCTGCATTTCAGAAAACAGGCCACCAAGTACAGCAGGGCTCACTTAAGCATCAGCTCCCACAGAGGGACAGGACTTAGGACTACCCGAAGGTGTCACTGGGACTGTCTCAGTGCTGCTTAGCCTGGCAGTGATCCAGGTTGTGGAGAGCAGGCAACTCTGAAGGTACCCACGAGGCTCTCCTGAATGTCAGTGTTAGCTGCAAGGAGAAGTCTGCCTTGCAAGGCACAGACTTCAGTTCTCATTTGCTTGGGACAGAAACCAATAGGGTGTGATTTAATCAGGGTAAAAACAATTCAATCCTTTATGTTGAGAGAGAATCAAATGAAGATGGAAAAACGGCGTCTCATCGGGAGACTGCTATTAGAAAAACACAGGACAAAGTCAGATCAGAGGGCAGTGGCTGATGTGAGCATGCATTGTAAAGATAAATGCCAGAGCTGAGTGTTAACACAGAAGCTAGCTATGATGTAATCTCCTTAAAAGCCTTTTTTCCACAAGGCCTATAAATGCTACTGCTTCTCCAGATCGTGCTTTAGAGAACAGATTCTCCCTCTTTGCTCTCTAACCCCACTCTCATCCAAAAGACCTTGGCAGCTGAAACCATGTTTTGCCCCTTCTTGCGGGGTTGTGCCTCAGTTCTGGTGGGTCCCATCAACTTCACCAACAACCTAGTAGGATTAAGACTGGCAGGTCTGGCCCTCAGCCTGTCGATCGTTTGGAACACAGACTTTCCCTCCCTACTTTGTTTGACAATCCATTGACTGCTTTGATCTATGCATTGGCATCCTTCCATAAGTATGTACAGTTGTACAAAACCAATACAGGTTATCCTACAAGCTTAGCATCATCCCTTCCTGGGCACCCTGTGGGATCCTACCTTGTTCCTGTCCGTAGGTCTTGCCTGCACAGAGCTCCTGGGCACGGTGTCAGTGTGCTGGCTTGGGGCAGAGATTTGGCACCTGCCTGGGAAGGCAAAAAGGGAGTTTTTTGCTTCCACCCCATAATGTAGTTTTGGCCAAATTAAGTGTTTGTGTTTACTCTCAAAGAAGAGGCAACATGTTCCAGAGGGTAGGACTGGCCAGGAGTCAAAAGACATTTTGTTTCCTGGCTCTCTCACAGAGCTGCAGTGACTTTGCACAAGCCACTTCTTCACAATGTGCTTCACTTATGTCTGAGAGACCAATACTTTCACCTGCTATTATTTTATTTTGGTCCTTATTATATGTTCATTTTCTATAGGAATCTCAAATCTGCCAGGGAAAAGCAGCTGCAGGACACCTACCAAGACAGCCCAGCAACATGGGGCTTTAGTGAAATCCACTGCAAAACCCAAATCTAAATGCATGCAGGTTCAATAACTCTAAAGGTTAGATCTTGAGCATCACACTTAAAAGTCCCCCACCCAGCTGCTCTCTTTCTCACAGACTGTATCCAGGCTCAGGGTTTTTCACCTGCAGTTTCAGATCTGTTTCTTGCAATGAGCCATGCACTACTCTATTGCCTGTGACCTTCAGAAAATTCCTGCAGAAGTTCCCCTTTCTTCCACCTCCTGCACACTCCAGTCTCAAAAACTAAGCATGTTTCTTGTTTCAGAAGGGAAGTGTTTTTAGAAAGGAAGAGAAAACTAAGGAGATGAGGGAACCAAGAGTGTAGAATAACAGCGTCTCCAGTGTAAGAGCTGCGGGGGAGGGAATTTCTCCAGCATCAATCCCACACGTTTTTATTATAGCAGAAGTTCCCGCTGTGTAGTGATTGCAGTATCCCCCTTAAAAGTGTAGTAGGAACATATGCATAGAACAGCTGCATGATATAAACTTGTCTGCAGCATAATGCAATAAACAGAAGTATCATCTGCTACAGGAATAGCTGATTTCTACCAGTGTTATTTAACCTAGCTGTTCCAGGGAGGCCGTAAATCAGGACAGGCTTCTGCTGAGCATGCCGCTATTGCCTGGTTGTTTACCCAACTGGCTGCTGGCACTCTGGAGATGGCCCTAAGATTACAGGCAACAGGAAGGGTGAAGATCTATAAGGAAGTTTTAAAAAAAACCAAGAACCAAACAAACAAAAAACAAACAAAAACAAACAAACAAAAAACCAAACATAAACAGAAATTTTTTCTGGAATAAAATTTGCTCCAGAATTACGTGATTCTTCTTTTCTTTAAGCCAGTTTGTTGCACATCATGTGCAGTTACAGCCACGCTCCAGAGACGAGTGAGTTGGCGTAGGATATTGCTTGTCGGAAGCAGTTCTTTGGTCTTTCCTCACTGGGTAGTATCTTCCTCCTGTTCTGTGTGCAGGATCTGAGGGAACAGGTCCAGCAAAGCAGCTTTCTGGGTCATTGCTCACTGGGGACTGTGATAATCCAAATTCTTTCCATCATGTTCGGATTTACTGGAGATGAACTTGTCCCAGGTGGTCTTTGTCTATTATTGAAGTTGTCTATTCCTGCTTTACATTCCTGCTGTGTTGGCCTAGTCCCTTGAGTTAATGGTGGCTGTAATAATGACCTGGCTTTCTGTGGTATTCATCCTGCACCCTTTTTACCCCCAACTCTCTAAACGGGAAACAATGTGTCCATCACTTGGAACAGAACAGCCCTGGGAAGCCACAGTGCTGTGGGAGTCTCATATTTTATTGTATTTCCTGGAGTTAAGCCACCTGAGACTGTTTTAGTGTTTGGAACTCTCCTTTGGAGCTTGCTTTGTTTCTGCTGCTCAGAGGGAAGCAATGGCAAAGCAGCAGCAGGGCTAAGGCTGTCTCTCAGCTGCTGTGCCAAGAAGCTGCAATGACAGAGCACCTTCATGCTGGACATTTAAACATCACAGAGCCACAGAACGGTTTGGGGCAGAAGGGATGTTTAAAGCTCATCTAGTCCAAACCCCCTGCCCTGAGCAGGGACACCTTCCACTACACCAGGTTGGCTCGAAGCCCCATCCAGCCTGGCCTTGAACGCTTCCAGGGATGGGGCATCCACAGTTTCTCTGAGCAGATATATGCAAGCATATGGCAGTGCACATGACACCGCCTTGCTTTTCTAAGATGGTCTGCTCCCAGTATCTCATCTACGTGGTTTCATATCTCCCAGGCGACCAACTGTAGCTGCCATTGGGATGCCAGGAGGGGGGCAGTCTTGCCCAAAGCCCTCCAGCCTGCAGTTAAACACATTTGGTTATAACCATGTCTTACCATGGGCAAAGAAGTTGCCCCATTGCAGTCCTGGCCAAATTCAGTTTATCTTTCTTCAGTGTATAATTGTGTGTTCATGCTGCTGGCGACAGCACCTGGTGCCACCATAAGCTCATGTGATTGAGGCTAGACCCGCTCAGACTCCTCCCATGTTGGCTCCACCATAGCTGAAATCTGGGAATGCCTCCACCCTTCCCTCCCAGAGTCCGGTCACAGACTTAGCTCTGGCTTTGCTGTGGGGCCTGGAGGCAGTGCAGAGGGGGATTATGGCTTCTTGCAGGCTGTCTCTGAGTCTGTAACCAGCCAGTCAGGAAGGGGGCTGGCCTAGACCCGAGGCTCCTGTTGATACCAGCATTGCTTTTGCCATTTGATGTATTGTGCCCGTACATCTCCCCTTCAGGAGTTCAAGCATGGCCAGGTGTGTTGTCTGCGGGCAACTGCTGTGAAGGGAGGTTGATGAACTGATTTTCAAACCTACCAGAGAGAAGGTAAAGTGCATCCATTCATATGGGCAATGGCCTCCTGGCCTGTATCAGGAACAGTGTGGCCAGCAGGACCAGGGAAGTGGTTCTTCCCCTGTACTCAGCATTGGTGAGGTCACACCTGGAGTACTGTGCCCAGTTATGGGCCCCTCAGTTCAGGAAGGATATTGGGGTGCCAGAGCAGGTCCAGAGAAGAGCAACGAGGCTGATGAAGGGACTTGAAAACAAGTCCTATGAGGAGAGGCTGAGGGAGCTGGGGTTGTTTAGCCTGGAGGAGACTCAGGGGAGACCTCATCACTCTCTCCAGCTCCCTGAAAGGAGGTTGTAGCCAGGTGGGGGTTAGTCTCTTCTCCCAGGCAACCAGCAATAGGACAAGAGGGCACGATCTTAAGCTCTATCAGGGGAGGTTTGTGTTGGATATTAGGAAGAAATTCTTTACAGAGAGAGTAATCAGACATTGGAATGGGCTGCCCAGAGAGGTAGTGGATTCACCATCCCTGAAGGTTTTTAAGATGAGACTGGATGTGGCACTTAGTGCCATGGTCTGGTAACCATGGTGGGGTTGGATCCAGGGTTGGACTTGATGATCTCAGAGGTCTTTTCCAACCCAGTTGATTCTATGATTCTATATCTAATAGCTCCTATATCTTCAAAATAAATAATTTCAAACACATACAGAGGTGCCCCAAATGTAAACATTTGTCTTTATATGTTCAGCTGATGAAAGAAATCTCAAGTGCATGGAAGAGGGAGAAAGAAAAAAAAGAGTTGGTAGAGGAGTTGGTGGGTTCTCTTATTCTGTCACCAACAGTTACTAATAAATCCTGAGGAACCACTGAGAATGTAAACACATTTAACAAAATTATTTGCAGAGGTTTCGTTTATATGGATGCATAGGTATACCCCTTTATAGACATACATTAAATATATATATTATATATATCTCCTTTCTATGTATATATGTGTGTTTATACACATACATACACATACCTATACATGTATATGTATGCACATATGTATACACATATATGTAATCATATATTTTGTGTGTTTATATGTGCAAACACCAGGGAGTTCCCCCCACAGCACACAGAAGCCTGACATGGTTAGACAAGCTGCTTCTTCATTAGTCAGTGGAAAATGTCAATCCTTCCATCCTTCCTTCCTTTGGTGAGCTTGTCTGCACCTGATCACCAGCCTGAGCATTGCCTTCTACAGGCAGCTGCAGCTGCCACATGAATGAGAGCTCAGGGTTCCCTCTGGCCATACACAAGCCACGGGGCTCTTCGCTGGGGCAAGCATGAGGATTCGTGTCATGCTTGGCTTCCTGCTCCAGGAACAGGCACCAAGGTCGCCCACCTCCTGGTCAGCCTCCTCTGCCCCATCCTCCCAGGAAATTTTCCACTTAAATCCAAGAATGTGGAAGGGAACACATACTTTGCCTATTCCCAAAATGTCTTTCAGGATAACAGCTGAAGATCTATATTTGTGTCAAGGTCTAGCAGCAACATGAACTTCACTAACAGGCTCTTTTGAAGGATTATTTTCCTGTGCTGGCTGGCTCTGGCTGTTAGCAGCCCTGGCTACATACAGTGTGTTTCTATCACATGGATTATCCAAACACATCTGTAGCATTTCCTACGTGGTGAAATACAGCAAACAGGGGGGACATGAGCTGACACTGTCTCACGAATCTCTCCCCATCACCCCGAGTAAGGTAACAAATCTTGCTCCCAGAGAGCCCAGAGCCTCCGGGCACTTATGAGCATCATTATGCAGATGCTGGGACAAGATCCTCAGCTGGCACCAGTCCCATGGCTGTATGGACTGCTACTACTTTACATCTCTTGAGTCCCTGGACCTTTTTTATTAGCTGCCTAAAGCTTCTTCCAGATGTACAATTAAGTTAATCAGCATTAAGTTAATCAGCACTCACTTTAGGGTGAATTTACACTGCTGGGGGGACTAAAGGGCCTTATGTAAAAGTAGACAAGAGATCTCAGGCTAAGGACTGAAATCAGCTTTCTCAAAACAGATATAGGCACGTGATGGAGGCCCCCCTTTTTTCTCATGTTTTACACAGCATTATACTCATAGAGTAAATGTCTGAGCCTTGGTGTCAGTGTAACTGTTCCTTCTGTAGGGTTTCTCCTCACAGAATCCAAGTTATTTCGCATTAATCAGGGGATTCATTGAACTCCTGTATTCCACAGGGGCTTCTATAAGGCACCTTGATAGAAGGTACCTATTGCACCCAAACTGCAACAGACACAAAATCCATCTCCATATTTAACTGGGATTTTTTTCATATACCTTAACATCTGAAATCATATCTAAACCTCTTCACATTTTCTGAGCTTGTCCCTGCATCCCAGTGTGATAATGGGTGTAGAAACTAGTGTCTTGCAAATGGAGATGTCAACGTGCAACTTACATGAATATATCAAAATAATAGAGCAAATAGGAGGGAAGATGAAAGTAGAACTACAAACCTTGGCTTAGCCAGCAGATTAACAGGTCTCTGGAATATGTGACATACACAGAGATTGCTAAAAACACATTGCCTGCATCTCCAATTCCCATTAAGTTGCATCCAAGACTGATAAAACATTTGAGACCCTTGGTATATGAACCTGCCTTCAAATAAAATCTAGTCCTGCTTTCTAACATGCTAATTATAAGCGCATGGCTTATAATAGCCCTACAATAGCAAGAGAAGTGCTGCAGGAATAGAGATGGCCCCTCCCTGTTGTGAATATACAATATAACCACCAATAAAATGTTGTCTCATAAAGATCATTCTGACAGCAATCTTGACCTTTCTGCAAGAACAGGAATAAAAGTAGGAGGAAAAATCGTAATCAGTTTTGCTTTATCTCAGAAGCTCTCTTCCTTTTTTAGGCATGAAGTTACTGTTCTTGTAGAGAGGTGATGGGGGTCACTGTCACCCTTCCACATCATATCAGTGGACACTCACCAGCTGCTTGAAGCTGAGCCTGTGAGTGAATTGACACACTCAGACCTCAACCAGAGACAGCTCCCCTGGGATTGCACATGGAAGCATGGGTCTCTACCTCCCTTAGCTATTTTCCACCTTAGCCCTGTGTTTGATTTTGGTTTGTTCTTTGTTTTGTTTTGCTTTGCTTTGCTCTGCTCTATTTTCCTTTGGTTTGCTTTGCTTTGCTTTGCTGGGCTGGCTGATGGGGGATGGCTGGTGGGAAGGGATGCCCTGATACAGGGTCCCTGTCTCGACATCGCTGCTGAGGGCTGCACAGAGGCACCAGCTCAGCCCAGCAGGGCCCCCATGATGGAACACTTTCTGTCTTCTGACAAACTTGGTGGTGTTACTTTGTCCCGGCATTCCCATGCAAAGAGCGATTAGCCTAAAACCCACGTTTGTAAGGGAAAGTAATAACCCTAAACAAAATAAATTATAGGAGCACTAGAGTTCAAAAATACGAGCTTCATGAAGTACAGCCAGGACCACTAAAGATAACCTCATGGTGTATCCAAGGATTACAAGTCCTGTTTCTATATCTGTCTCAGGCAGTACAAGAATGTGTCACTTTTATAACTTATACAAAACAATTTAATACTTAACCCAGAAGATTAAAACAGCTTCATCAGAGTTTTGTTTTTTTTTGTTTTGGAAGCTCAGAGCAGTTTTGAGAGTGACCCATTGAGATTTAATAAAAAGAAATCAGAGACTTGCAACTTTATGTAAGCATTCTTTCCAGTGATACAACCTCTATTTTTGTGCCTGAACATTGAGGGAAACCTTCTGTAGCTGAGCTAATCTTTCCTGGTATGCACATTTCCTGCTAGAACCATGTGTGGTCAGATACCTGCTAACATTAGAACTGGAACTGTGTCTTTGTGCTGAGCCTTCAAAACAAACTTAGTCAAAGAAAGCAGGTGTAAGATTTTTGTGGTGCTGAAATAGTTTGCAGGATGCCTTTGCTCTAAAAGTACTTTTTCATGAATTTGTTTTCAGTAAGTTGGATCCAACAATCCACTGTAGGTGTGAAATGGGTTTGTTCATTGTATTTATTTAGGCCTGGTGCTGATGGAAATAAGAGAAGGTGATGGCCCTCTAAGAGTAAACCTTACCACCTTCATGTACTTCATGAATTTAAAGGCCAAGAGAAAAAAGGCATTTGCTCATGTGGACTTTGCAGAGACAGAACATTTTCTTTACTTACTCAGTTCTTATTCTGAGTCCAACTCTTCAGCTGAATTTAGACTTCTTACAGGAAAAAATAGAACCTAAATTTTTCATTGGAATGCTTGACCAGAGCTGAAAGACTATGGTAATGGTTAATTATCCTTAATGATAATAATTACCCTATTTCTAAGCTAAATATGTTTGTCTCTGTTTGTATTGGAGCACATTCCTGAGTCATTTACAAATTCTACCCGTATCCTTCACACTATTCTGGGGCAAATGGGAGGTCACTATTAAAATCGCACATTATCTCAGCACTGACTTTCCTGTTTAGATTTATAGTTAGATTTTGAGACATACCAGTTCTCTGGCTTTTAACTCAATTTATGTTTGCCACACTTACTGTGTGGCTTTATAGTTTCATAACCCCAACATTATATCGAATAAAGTCTAAGGTTATCTCACCAGCACTAATACATCTATTTACCAAACTAGTAAACTCCTTGGAAAATATCTAGTTGGTTTGACAAGATGTATCTTCCTAAGCCTGTGCTGTTTAGCATCAATTATTTATTTTAATATTTTATTTATTGAATGAGATATCATTATTTTGGCAAGATTTCTATAAGGATGTCAGACTGTGATTGCTTAGCTTACCCTTCTTATCTTCTTTAAAATGTCATCACTTTCCTATCACTTTCCACCCAGCGGTGTGTTCAGTGTGCAGAATGACACTTCAAGGTTTAGGAGAAAAAGTACATTTTCCTGAGTTTTTTGCTCTGTGAAAATAATTTGTCTCCATTCACCTGACTTTGAGAACAGTGAAGAGCAGCCAGGAGTGAGTCAAACCAGGAAGCAGTCATGCTGTGAGCCGCTGAAGCTGCTCACGTGAGACTGGTGATGGGTGCCAAGGGAGCACCCACCATGGCCAGGCTGGACAGTACTCAGCCCTGTGATGACAGGACTGCAGGCATCCAGGGATGTCCTCCACTTCCCAGATACACCGCTGCAAATGACAGCATTATGTGGCTTGTTGTTTCTTTACACTTTTTTTGTAAACACGAGTGTAAAGAGCACAGTTCGGTTCTGAAACCATTGCAGGTTTTTAAGGTGTTTGAAAGAGGTGGTACAAAGAAGGAGGCGACTGTGAGAATGGTTTCCCTGCATTTCATCAGAGGTTTTTTAAGACAATGAAACAAGTGGAAAATGACATTGTTATAGATAGTGTGGAACATCTGCTCAGTGTGTTTTGTAATGATTTCAGTACCTTCTTAGAAGAGGGTTTGGGACCCATATCTTTGCTTCTCCAGAGAGTGCCCAAGAAATACATTTCTATTCCATGCAAAGCGGCACAGTCGCAAGAGGTTGTGGCAGCTGCCCTCACCCCAGGATAATTTCTGATCTTTGAGGGCTTATTGACACATGTGGGCTCAGCCCTTCCCAGATGAGACCTGTTTTTTCTACACTGCAGTGTGCAGCTGGGCTCTGAGAGTCCAGCACAGGATGGAGAGCCTCCCCAGCCCAGGGGTGCCTCAGGGAGCTGAGCTGTGAGCTCCAGCCCATGGAAACTGAGACATCTACAGCTCCCTAACATCAGGAGCTCAGTGTGGGACTCACTAAGAGGCATCTCTCTGAGGACATGGTGCTTCCCAGGCACCTTGCTGGCTCTTTGGGAAGTTCCCCTCTCAGCTGACATTTCTAGCTGCACACACAGTCATCCACGAAGGCCAGACTCAGCCTTCCCATCAGCATAAGGGATTAAAAGCAGTTCTGCTCTTCCTCAGAGGATAATTGTGAGGAGAAATGCATTAAGGACATAGAAATGCCAGGGTAATGAGGGCTATGTGAATGCATACAGGGAAAGGCAGAAACGTGCATGCAACTAGGAGCTTATTAAAAAAGGAGTGGACATTTCTAAGGAAAACAAGATTACCTAGCACTACAGTAATAAGGGGTAGAAATAGAAAATAATTTTTAAAGCTGTGTGAGGCCATGAGCCACTAAGAAAAAGGATTCCAGTGTGACTTCTTGTGCTTCTTTCCGAGTGCCTGATCTGGACCAGTGGGGAAGGGAACTGAGCCAGATGGATTAGGAGTCACCTCCACATTAGCAGTTCATATTTTCCTGTCATTAATGACTACATACAGGCTGTCAGAAGTAATATTTACTATTGAATCCCACATATATCTGTTTATTCTCCATGTAAAAATACAGTGATAAACCATGAAGGAGCACAGACATGTGGCAAGCATGGCTTTATACCCTGTCTCTGCCATTTGTCAGTCTCATTTGTTGTGCTGAGGAGCAACCCAGTCTCACTATCATTTTGCTTTAACTACTTTGGTTGATCCTGCCTTTGAAGAAGAACGAGGATTAGATAAGGATAGCTGCACTTCTCACATTTTCTGTGACCTCATCAAATTTTACATGACACCTGATGATGGATGTGTTTCCTTTGACTTCACTGCAATCTTTTGTGTTTTTCAGGACAACATGAGAAGGGTAAAATTGACCTTGAGACTGCCTGCTCCTTCATGCAAAAATTTTGTCATCTTTGAAATGCCTTTTGTTCTGCAATCTTAGAAAAAAATGACATTGAAAACTTTCAGAGAATATTAAAATCATTAGCTTTATCACAACAGAATAAATAGTTCCATCACGCACTGAAAACTGACTTCTGCAGCTGACATAGTAATAAAGTAGAAATTCGGTTGCTGGGACCGTCTAGGAGTGGACATAGTCAATGAAGAAGCCAGGAACCACTAGTTTTTAAAATCACTACATTTTTCAGCTTTCTTTTTCTCTCCCATAGGGCAAAAAACAACAAACAAATGCAAAAAACACCTCACCCTCACAGTCAATATATGCACAATAAATTGAAGGCAATATTTGCTAGACAAGTATGATCATAATGATAGAATGTGTTGAGGGCTGATGCATGTGAGAAAGACAAGACCTTTTATTGGTACCAAATGCTGAACTGCCATAAATTATCAGGCTGTTGGGTTTATTATTTTGATTACTTCTTACAGTGCTTTACCTAGTCTTTTCCTAAGGTGCCCCTGGAGATTTCTTGGGATGAATATTGCCAACTCCTCTATGCCTCTTGCAAATGAAAAAAAAATCTTTTCTCAGTAATTCTGTAGTTCAGGATTTAACCTGTTAGGAGTTAATCTAAGGGTCTGTGTATGTCTTTTCCTAATCAAACACAAGAGATAAAGCAGAGGTCAAATCACAATAAATAATGCCAGACTAATGACATATTTTACCTTGTGCAGCTATTTGTGATGTATGTAAAAGGGAGTTCAGAATATCAAATTAAACAATTAGACTCAAAAAAGACCTTTTTGTTATTTAATTAATTATTAATTTTGCTATTTAATTCTCTCCCCTTCTTAGCTGAGCACGGAGATATAGAAAGTCCCATTGACTGATTCGTTATTAAACTTCACTTAAGGTGACTGAAATTCTCATGGATTTATGTGATTGCACATGCTGCATTAAGGGTCTCTTTGCCTGTCATAACACACTGGTACTGCTCGTGGCATTGGCTGTTGCTCACTGTTCTTCAGGAAATAAGTATCCCCCCAAAGCATGGGAAAAGGAACATGGCTCCAAAGAAAAATATATTAACTAAATGCTACTGAACACAAAATATTGATTGAGTAATATTTACATAGAAAATTCTAGCCCCAATTGTAATAGGAAAAATGTAATAATAACTGCTTATATTTTCACAAGTTAACATTTTTTAATGTTAACATTTCTTAACTGTTTGACTTAGAATTAAAAGACAGTGCAATGAAAAAGAATCTTGTCAACTATAATACTCTGAACATAATTAATAAATGTAATAGAATTCATATTCTTTTAAAACAAATCCCTCTTCCTCACTCAAAGGTTACAGTAATATTAGCTGCAATATGGATTGGTAGGCACTGCTGCAGATCCACAGCAAACCTCCCCTAATGGGCTTTCAAAACCTACTCTTATCAGTTTAACATCTCTCTCTAAAATTAAATCTGATGCAGCAGGAGATGGCAAATGCAGAGGGAGAAGATGTTTCCTACGAGTAGCAGAGCTGAGCCTTTCTCCTTCATGCTGAGCGCCAGATTGTAGACAATGCTAACACAGAGAACTTGGTCGTCTGAGGACCATGACAAGAAATATCTAGTACCCAAAAGAGCAATTGGTTGCTTGGGGGAAAAAAAGAAACGGGTTCTAAACGTGAAATAACCTCTTTGCCTGTATCTGTGGCCCTGGTATAGTGCTACTGCAGGGGAGATTGAAGTGTATCTGATTATACCCTGTTGATTTGGGGGAACTCATGTATTTTTCTACTCTGTTTTTACAGCTCCCAAGTCTACCTTCTGTCCCACTGAAGAGACCTGGTGGCCAGGCCTGATTATTATCATTGCAGTATGCTGCGCCACACTAGTGTTCCTCTTTGTAGTTGTCATCATTTGCTACAAAGCCATAAAAAGGTAAGGCTCCAGATGCTTTTACTGTGCCTAAGGCAATGTAGCCCCACAAAGGTTGACCCAGGAATTTGCCTGACACTTTGTTTTGTTTAAAGGCATCCTAAAGACAAAAGGCATCCTGTAGTCAACATGTGTTTCCATTGGAAAGTTGCTTATGTACCGTGTCTTGCCTGTGTAAAGGGTGAAGTTCAGTCATGGGCATGAGGAGGGGAAAAACTAGAAATGGGATAGAGTGCAGTGTTCAGATTAATAAGAACTTACCTGAAGTCAAATTGCTGCAGGTCACTGGTGAATGTGGAGAGCTTTGGCTTGGCCAAGTATAGAGGTGGGAAACTGTCCTGTCCACTTCTGGTAGTGTTCAAAATTTACATGAGGGATATGAGATTTTTGGCCCAGGCCCATCACTAATTTTAGCACTTCAAATTGATGCAAGCTCTTTTAACTCTAAGTCTTCATTTGGAGGCTCTACTTCTAATTTATTCTTCCTTCAAAATTATAACCTATGGAATGAAATTCAAAACCTGTCTCTTTTGATGTAAAATCCTCTGTGAAACCTACGTACAACACTGTGTGTAGTAACCATTTCAGGTCACTGTCTTTGCAATAGCTGTGCTTCGTATGGCCTTGAGTAGTTAGAAAGTATTGACTTCAGTTACACAGAAAAATGGGAGTGAGAATAATTTCTTCACTTAAATAACATTTTATATTCTAGTGAAAAAAGTCAAAACTAACATTTCTGTATGAAGGCTCCAACTGCAAGTCCAAAGGGTCAACTTAGAGCAGAAAGTAACTTGTGCGACTTGTAGGCTAGATGGATGAAGATTCTTTTGTCCTCTGTTGGTTTTAATATGGCTCTGACAGCACCCCACAACAGTGTCTTCATGGTGTCATGTTTTATACTGTGTCTTGGACAGAAGCTCTTAGTATATCCAGGTGCCCCAGCCTGAAGTAGAGATCGCAATATGCCATCCATACCTCTCATGAGACACTGCAGTGACACTGAATTGCAGTTTGGATTAAATAACAATTTTTCTCAACTTTGTCATTTTTTAATTATATTTTCTTGGGGGGAAAAAAAGGAAAATAAATGAAAATACGTTTAATGAAAAATGTTATCTCCATGCAAAGCGATTGCAAGATTTCTGTTGAGCCTCAGCAGGGACATCGCAATGGTGGAGCATTGGACATGCTTTGTGATTGTTTGAAAAATTTATACAGGGTTTGAAAGAGCATCAAAAAGGGAGAATTCAAACAAGAAGAGAGAAGTCTCTATTTTATTTCTTATTAAATTTACAAAAGTATCTTTGCTATTCTAGTTTAGCTGAAATGAATGTTTATTATTTGGGGGAAGTTGTAAAGTTTTCACTGTAGCAACAGCACTTTTAAAAAATGATTTCTGGAGGACAGAGATCACAGTCCATTTGAATTGGTAACACAGTGAAAAATCTCTCACTTATAGATCCTGATCTATCATTGCTGCTTATTTGTATTTGTCTGCCAAATTGTGAATGATTTGTGTCAAGGCTGCAAAATATACATGTGGGAGCAGTAACCCTCCAGGGCAACTTGTGCCTAGCAAGGAATTGCTTTTCAAATCTGCCGTGATGCTGGTAGATGGGAGGAGTAGATGGGAGGAAGAGAAACAAAATTTAAATAGACAAATTTAGAGCTGCCTTGCAAAGGTTTGGGGAATTCACATAGCAGCCTCATGCTTCATGTCAGTGAAGAATAATACTGATACTTGATGAAGATACCCATAATTTGTCAACAATATGAATATCAACATACTAGTTATCTGCTTGAACAGGCATTAAGCTCAGAGAAAAATGAAAATTCCTCTTAGATCTTCTTATTGTTGACATTCACACTGCTGACAAATGCTAAGCTAAAAACTGCTCGAATGTGGGATGGACAGCTATGAAGGAAAATCTTATTAATTAGAATTTTACAGACTAACTAGAGCATTTCTTTTCATCAATGAGTCCTTCTTAAAACAGTTCTGCTAAAAGAATGCCCTAAAGTGCCTGGCAGCATTCCCCAGCAGTTCAGGTTTCTTGATCCACTGTAAAAGATATCTATTGATAAATGCTGGGAAATAAGATCAGATGCTTCACAAGAGAAACATCTCTACCTTCAACACAGAGTATTATCATATATTGTTGAGCTGAATTAGCTTCAGTTAGAGTGAGAAATCCTCCACTCTTTTTATTGGGAGGTAGAAGTGGCTAGAGAAAGAGTAAGGGGATTAATCTGGGTGACACTGAAGCCTAGAATCCCTCCAGTGGGTTCCCAGCCTCTGGCCCTGTAACTGTTGGCTGCCCTGTCCTTTCTCACACCCCCATCCCACCAGCTCTCCTCTGCACTTCTCCCTCTAGGCCCTCCTTCCTGCACATCTTCTGGAACTGTAACCTCTGTCATTGCAGCATCTCTGACAAATCTGTCTCCTACCTCCACTGAAGAGGTGGTGAAGAGTGAAATAAAAGCAGTCATCTGGTTGTAGGGTGTAACAAGGGTTAAATGTTTTAGTAGGAAAGTGCAGGCAGGGATTTATTTGCGCGGCATTTGTATCTGTTGTTAATCCCTCACTTTCATGTGAATCAAATTTGAAGTAGAAAAGGAAAAATCCTATTGTGCTTAAGTTGAAATCTCATTTCCTGGTTTCAAAGGGCCAGACCCAGTCAAACTCTCTCATGTCTGCTTTTCTGAAGCAGGAAGAGAGGGACTAACTGTCCTCGGGGTATCATAACTCAGATGTATTTTTATTCGATCTGTATATAAACTGTTTCTCTCAGGGTAGTTTGTTTTCCCTCGTAAAAACTGAAACTTCAGCATATCACCAATTTTAGGCACTAAGATATTTTGTAATAAAATGCAGCCTAGTGGATTGGTGCTTCTTTGTGTGTAATAACTACCTGAACCAAACAAGCATGCTACTACCTCCATCCATGCGTCTCCTCTGGAAATACTCAGGTTCTCCCAATAAGAAATGGTCATAAGAAATGCTGAAATCCATTCCAATGAATGGATTTGATCTCTCTTGTCCATGAGGGAACTAATAGCAAATTGCTTCTATCAGCTTTAATATTCAGAGAAATGCTAGGCAGGTTAAACTCTTAGGAAAATAGATATGGAGCCATACTTCAAAGGCACTTCAAACAACCTCTAAATTTCCTGTGTGTGTTGCTGGTGACTGCAGCATTGGACACTGCATGACCAGCACACCGGGTACAGGTGTGTGTTGCCACACAGATCAAGCACCAGAGGACATCATACATGATAGTGTCGCTTAGCACCATCTGTGACATTTGCAGATTTCTAGGACAGGCTTAATCACTGGCTGGAGCTCAGCCTCAGTGTAAACCAGTGGGACTTTTCCACTCATTTAATGGATGAAAAAGTGATCTCACAACCAGTGATTTCAGTAAAACATAGCAAGAGCAGATGAATAACTGGTTCAAAATCTAGAATACCTCCAAGTAATTACCTATCATGTCTCTGTCTGTAAAAACTTGCCATTCTTACTCTTGCCCCAGAAGACTGTCATCAAGAAGTAAAACCAGGAAGTCCAAGGACAGTTCATAACTAGAATAAGCTGGAGGAAGCTGGATTATTTCAGTATATTACATGATCTGTGGGCTTGCACAGTGAATGCCAGCAGCTCATCTTCATCTGGTGTAAATCCATTCAGAATCAAAAACAATCAGTGGAATTTAATTGATTTTAATCAGCTGGGGAGGTGACTGTCTCAAACTTTTTTTAACATCTGCAAGCACCTGAATAATAGTGAGACAGTAAGACTGAAGGAAAGTGAGAAGTAAACAAGAGTAAAGAGGATTAACGAGAGTTATTTGGTAAATAAGCAGATGAGATGGGGGAGAGAGGGACCTGCAATATATAATCCTATTTCTGCAGCTCACTGGTGTGTCAGTGTCTGTGAGAGGAGTAAGATATTTACATAAAAGGGAAAAATGCATCCCTGGCTTTCTGTATGAAATTAAGATACTGGAGCCATCTCTTAAACCTCAAAGGGGAAAACAAAGCTGAGCATCCTGGTCTCTGTGACAAGTGATGTGCCAGCTATGCAACCGGGCAGGAGGTGTTTCAGATGGCTTTCCAACATGTGAAAACCATACACTTAGTATCTTCAGAACATCCGTACAGACTGAGATGACCCATGAGCAGCTCATTGTGTCTAGGGATGTGGCTCCTTGGCTGTGCTGGATTTTAGGTAGGATGGATACATCTATTCTCAGATGTACCACAGGGCTTGCTGCCAAAGAGCCCTCTTTCTAAGTCAGCGGGGGAAAACAGGCTGATGGTAGGCAAATTTTTCATGATACACCTTTTATTCACTATTGTAACTTTGTCAAGCTGCTGTTTTGTATGTGTCCCATAGCCTCAGAGAAAGGTACCATAAATACCTACATATGCACTTCCTTAAATCGGCACTGAGTTCACCTTCAAATAATAATTAAACGGAAGAAAACATTGTACCAAAATAAAACAACAGGTCATATTTAAACTGTCTTAAAATTCATTGCTCAGGTATTTCTAGGGTGCTTAGCATTAGTGTATGATTTATGGTCCCTGTATACTGCAAGATCTAGTTTCAAAAGTGGGAGCAAGGTTCTGAAATTTGGCTTTGTTTAATGAAATGAGGCAGATGCCTGTGAGGCAAAAACACTGAGGAGGCCAAGAAGTAGCAGTGGGGGCCATGGTGAGAGTGTCCCATGGTGCAGGAATTGATTGCCCACTAAACAGGTCATGGCCCTGTACCTTTCCTCCAGCCCATTTTGTACCACTAACTCCCCCAAAGAGCAAAAACTGCGTAGTCCTCTACGTGGCCATCTCCTGTGAGCCACAGAGGCCAAGTACAATCTAGTCCAAAATCATTATTAATTGCAACAAAACAGTGCTGTCTATTGTGGGGAGGGAAGACAGAACAGCATCTTAAATGTTCTTATCTGCTTAAAAGAAGATACTCATGGCATGATTGATGACAGATGGGTCAAGGTGAATTGAGATTGTTGATCTCTTCTACCTGACATATTAGAAGGTTTTGTACTGAAACGGTGCCTTAATTCTCAGCAAGTGCCAGCAAAGACAGCAGTTACTCAGGAGACACAGAGTAAGACAGTTAATAGAAAAGCTGGGTTTAAAAATACTGTTTGAGTGGGGAATGCTGAGAGGGAACAAGATCTATGGGGGCAGATCTCTGTCTCCTTGATTCAATTCATTGATGTCAGACCAGTTCAAAAGGGAATAGGGTCTTCATTGAAAGATCTTGGGAATGTTACTGAGGGCAGTTGAAAGACTTGAAAATTTTGGAAAAGCAAGGAAAACACATTGTAGCCCAATTCCACTGTCTGAATGTTGATGCTTAACAACAACAGGATCAGTATCTACTACTGAACACCACTGTCCAGGTCTTCTGTTACCCCCAACCAAAGCCCAACATCTCCATGTGTTGCTTAGCCTCTCTGCCTAATCATCTCCCAGTAGTTAATTTACTCTCATCTTTGGAATGAGGCTGCAGGTGGTCTTATAAAGACAATTTAAATACCCTGAGCAACCAGTCTTTCTTCAGGAAATCCCATATTTTAACCATCAAGAAATGAGTTCATAGAATCACAGAATGATTGAGGTTAGAAGAGATAGCTTCTAATCCAAACTTCTGCTCTAACAGAGTCATCTAGAGCAGGTTGCTCACATCTGTGTTCTGTTGGGGTTTGGATATCTCCACAGATGGAGAGTTCTTGCTGGTTTTCTTGTGTTCTTTCAAAGCTATCACTATTTATTAAACTAAATGTAGCCCTACCTGATGAAAACGGTGTGCTAGTACAAGGAAAATCGGTTGTTATCCCAAACAGTATTGAAGTCTAGATGTTGGTTGTGCAATAATTTCCAGGGTAGTGTTTATGAGACAAGCAAGCTGCTGAACAGCTTTACGACTTGACCCAAGCCCACTAGAAATTCCAGAGCTCTGCTGTATTTATTCTATTAATTTAGTGGCATCATTGGGGATTTTGGACAGGTTACTGGTAGTTAGCGCTGCCCCGTGTTTTTTGGGTGCATCAAGATGAAGGAAGATTTGCCTCATTTTTTAAGTACAACAGGAAAAATATTGCTACTACTTGTTAGGTTCCTTTGACAGATCAAGGACTGCTGTATAAAGTGGATGAAATAGTCTTTTACTTAGAAAGACAGCTGAGCCAAACTGTATTAGCACTGCTGTGCATGACAGTTTGCTTTGCTGTTGCCTCTGCAGAATGTGTTGGTTGGATAAGCAGAAGGATCTGCTCTCCAGTGATGTCAGTCTGGGATTTTTATAAGTGCTACATGTTTTCATAGATGTTATAGGGCAAGATTTCTCTGTCTCTTCTAAGTTGTACAAACTCACATTCTGCTAGGGAGAAAGTTTGTGGTCATAAATGGATAAAATGCCCCAGTGTTTCTCATAGCTGGGAAGACTGGAAGCCTTCAGGAGGCTTTAGTCTTTAGCATAAAGCAAGTGGTCCAAGCGTTTCACAGAATGCTCTCTGATGGATCATTTTGCACTTTTTCACTCCTAATTTGTGATGTATTGATAAAGATGCCAACAGAAATCTGAAGAGCATTACGATCTATCTTGTGAACAATTAACTTTCCACTGTGACCTGAAACAAACTTCTCTTTCTACTGCAGAAGAAATTGAACAGGCAGAAGTCTACCAATAGAGCCAAGTATTGTAGAGTTACTGCCTCAGTGCAATCTAGTAGCCATGGGTGGATTTTACATGCTCATAACAGACTATAATGCTCATGGTGGTCTAATTGTATTGGTTGGATTTACCCCAGCACAATTAGAAGACACAGGTGAATGCTAGAGCTTTAAAATATACAGGAGAGGAGAGTTGCCAGGTTTACCATGATGTTTTATTAAATTTTTTCCTGAAGGCAAAGAAATAAAATTTTCTTAGACCTTCATATAATTTTTAAGCCAATCATAGTTTTTGCAAGCTGACAGGAGGTCACTTGTGGCTGACCCTGTTGGTGAAAAGCCACAGCTGTGGCTGAGGCATACCCAGCACATTTGAAGAAAGGTTTTGTCTTGATTTGAGCTTAGGACTGTGTCTTTTACAGCCTGCAAGAACCCAGCAGCAGCATCCTGGGGTTCTTGGGTCAATCTTTTTGTAACTCAGAAGAAGAAATTGTGCTCGTGGTAGTAGGGTGGCTGTGTGGATCCTTTACTCCAGCTCTGTGTGACCCAGAAATTCCCTCTACACAGTAAGATTCCTATAGAAACCTCCTGGGTGCCCTTGTTGCCCCTTTTGCTTTGCATTTGCATACTTCAGATGCAGTGCATCTGGAGTAAAAGCAATAAAGCCTGATTTCTCCAGTGTCTGAATAACTGCAGCTCCTCGTGAGTTCAGCACACATGGTGAATTTGCAGGAGTTCTAAACCACCAAAAGTTAGAACAAAAAAGTTAAAAAAGCATGGGAGTGCCCTAGCAGTTCCCAAACATGCCCCACACTGCCCCAGGCAGGCTTTGCCAGACTCGGTCTGTTCTGCCTCAGCCTGACAAGAAGCCAGACCTGAACGAGAAGCAGCTGAGCACCAGTTGATCTCCCACCCATCGCAAGCATCCAAACACTTTCAGTATGATCAGACCATTCAGCACCCCTCTCAACCCTGTGCACATGCCCCTTTCCCTACTCCCAATCTCTACCCTTTCATGTTTTCTGCAGAACTTTGTTTTTTGCAGAACTTTATTTTCTGCATCACCCTACCATTGCCCCAAATTTGGCCACGTAGAAGACACCCCCTTCCTGCCTGACCTTTCAGCATCCTTCTGGCCAGCAGCCTTGGCTTGGTGCCACCCTTGACTCCCCTAATTTGTGGCTTCTGCTGGCTTTGATTTTGATGCCTGGCTCTAACCTGGACTCCAGTGTGCAGAAACCCCAGGGAAAGGCGGAGCTCGACAGCAGGAGCTGCACTCAGAAGCACTTCCCTCCTGTGCAGGGAATCCCAGCCAGAGGTAACAAGGCATCTGACCAAAACAAATTTTATTTCCTACTGTAATTTATGTGCATTAGCTTCACACCTTGTTTAGTTAGTCACAACTTGGTGCATTAACAAGATCTCAGCTTTCCCATGCCCTCACAGAGAGCAGGTGTTAATAAAGAAATGCTTCAGAGGTTCTTGTCCACTTGAGCTGGTTTCAAGGGTCCCCACTGAAGGAAGGTTACATCCTGCACATCCCCCCCTTGCTGTGCTATTTACTACCCTGCAGCCACACTGCCCAGCAGGAAAGGGTGCAGACAGGGTCCCCCTCTGCAGATCTGTGACACACCAATCTGTGCACATCAATCGCTTGCAGCCACCCTAGAGCTCCTTGCAGCTGTGCTGCCACCACTTGTGTGGCTGCACTGTCTGATTTCTGCTACCTCTGTCCTTCCTCCTCTGCACCCCGTGTATTTACTGCTGAATGTTTATTATGCTGCAGGGTTGCTAAGCAGCACATAGCTCCCTGCTTTGGAGAGCCTTGCCATGAAGGCGACACACGCAGTAGGTCAGTGTGGGCAGAGCTGGGGGTGGGAGAAGATGGCACTGTCTGGGGTGGTCCTGCTCTGCCACACTCTTGCCGTGCTCTCACACCAGTGTCCCCTCCATCAGCAGGCACATGGCCACCCCCTCCAGTATGGCTGGGCTGGAGAATGATGCTCCTGGTTTGTCCATCTTGGAAAGCTGCTGGCTAATTAGCCACGTCAGAGAGCATTCGTGGAGATGAACGTCACAGCATCCATTCCCCAAGCTAATGCTGGGTGAAGGAGTGAAAGACTGATAACAGAGGGTTAAAGACGTATGTAAAGAGATGTATGTAGAGTCTGATCCCAGCTGTGTGCAAGGTTGGAGTGGGAAAATAGGTCATTCCTCATTCTGGCCTTTAAAAGAAGCCATGAAAAGAGGTCCCACATGGAGAAATAGTGCTCCCTTTGGTGTTTGCTTTTTGAGGCAGCAGCATGAAACCTTATGAAATGTTAATACTCTCAAGCTGCTGGAACTTCCCTTCAGTTGCTCTGAGCCCTGAGAAACCAGTGTGGAGACTGGCTGAACTCAATTTCTTCCTCAGAAATTGTCCCCAGTTACAATTTTCTAAAGCCACATCTGCACAAAAACGAATCTTTGCGTAGACATCAAGGTGTGCAGGACTTTCTGGTTGCTCTGCTTCTGCATGGACTTGCCCCATTGCACACCTGGAACGTGGGAAGGCTGAGACCACCCTGTCCAGTCCATGCACAGCGGGTTTGCATTTATCCTGCAAAGAGCAGGATCTGGCTCTGCAGACTCTTCGTTGTGAGTGGAGAAAGCCAGAAGCAGATGCTTGGAAATAGTGGTTTCACTCTAGTTGGAGGTACAGACAGATTGCCTCAAATGAAAAGGGATCTAGATAGCTGCAAAGGTCAGTTCATTTTACAAGTTTTGATTTTCTTCTCAGTTCCTTGCATTTATTTGTGTTGCAGACACTCTTCTCTTGAAGACATTTATATAGCAGAAAATCTACAGAGAATTCTTGTTCATCTGCACAGAAATTAATCATACTATTTAAATAATTTTGTGAAATAGCAGTAGCCTTGTTCTTGTGTATGGATCAAGTCTTATCATTCAAGGTCTTGCCTATGTTTACCAGTGATTAAATGACAAGGTAGTCACTTGTATTCAGCAAAAAATCTGGGCACAAAGTAGCACAGATCAACTTTGTTTTGAGGATGGAAAAGTCCATTGCCTAAAATGGCAGTATCTACAGTCACTTGGCTGGTGAGAGACATACTGTCCTTCAGAGACAGCAAAAGAGCAGCGAAGAGCAGCCCTTGATCATCTCCCCCTCAGTCCCTTATTATTCCAACCCCACATCTTTCTAGTACTGATGCCCAACCTGACTGGAAGCATGGGCACCAAAAGCCATTCAGTTTGCAGACATGGTAGGGGATTCTTGTACCTTTTCCTTCTTCCACTTTTCCCTCCAATATAGAAGCTGTGTAGTTTTCTCTCTCTCCCTGCTCTCTCCTCCAGGGATCCCAGTTCAAATTGGTATTTTGAGAGTGAAAGAAACTTTCATTTGCATCTTCAGCCTAAATTTACCTATGGCTTCTTCCTTTCAAATGCCGTTCTCCTTTTCTGGTGTTCCCTGAGGCCAATCCCATCCACTCTTTCTTTTCATTAGACTAGACTGTTCAAGCTTGTTTATTGTCTTCTGTAAGAAGTTAGGACAGAAATTGGAGCCGGCTACTCTCTTTAAATTATAGACTTGTTAGGACAGATCAAGCCTAATGCAATAGAGTTACATATAATTCCATTTACCTGGGTGGGACATATATATTGCCAATCCCAGGCTGTTTCTGGATTGCTTGGAAGATCGTGGTGCACCATGAACTGAGCTCCATGAATGTGCTTTAGCTGCCTGCACTGCTCTGCAGCAGGACAGACCTTTGAGGAGCAGGAGTGTGCCCAGCTCATCCCTAAATGGCACTGCCCAAATGGCAGGGCCATGGACATGACCATCCTCCAGACGTGTTTTGACTTTGTTCCATACATTCAATGTCTTTTTTTTTTTTTCATCTTTTGGGTTTTGGGGTTTTGGTTGGGGGTTTTTTGGTTTGTTTTTAGTTTGTTTGTTTGAGGTTTTTGATTTCATTTAGTGGCTTTTTGCCAGGCTGGAAAGCTGGCAACATGAACTCATTTTTTTATATTGGTCTCATTCATTTTTTTCTTTTTGTAATCAAAACATATCAACAGTGTATTCCACACTGAGAACACCTGACAGACGTCAGCTGTAATAACCCTCCAGTCAATAAAACCTTTTAAAGATCATTAGAGGGAATGCAAAGAATGGGTTGCAATGTGAGGGGTCACTGAAAGTACTTTTATCAATTATGTCAGTTAATTGTCCAGTATCCTAATAATAAAGCTGCTTCTCTTCCTTAAGATTGGTTTTGTGTAGGAGAAAAATTCTGAAGTTAGCTTCATTGAAGGACTTAGTAGGAAATGGGATTGCATCACCTTAGTCTCCCAGGGACAGATCTTCCTCTGTAACATCAGAACGAATCTTCCTCAAGTCCAACAAAGTCTGTGGATTTACTCTGACTTTGCACTGCTCAAAATAAATGAAGACTAAACTCCACTTCTTGAATTTCATGTGCGGCTCAGCAATCTACTGCAATTACTTGCAATCTGAACGGGCCAAATCCTTCCTTCAGATATACCCAGAGCGACTTTAGCAGGCTGGGATAGATGCAGTTCTGCAGAAAGAGATCTGCCTGCCACGCTTTGCAAGCCTGAGTGCACCAGCTCAGGGAACCTCTAAGTGCTGATGAATGGCTGCAGAGCAGTTATGTATGGATTTTTTTTTTCCCCAAGAGAAGCACTCAGCAAAGGCTTGATCTTCAATCTGTGCGCAGAGAGAGGGATTTGAGTGTGAACCATCCCAAAACAGAAATCACCCACACACCTGCAGGGCTTGCTTAAATATATGCCAGGAACCAGTCAGCTAAAACTGGCTGTGAGGGAGAGTCAAATTAGCGGTAAATTGCAGGCTTCGAAATGCTCATGTGAACAGCTAGAAAACAAGAATCTCTCCTTGGGAGATTGTGTCTTGGGGTTAGATCAAAGCCTACTGCTGCGATATGACTTCCAAAGCTGTGAAAGAGACTTTCCCCTTTTGCATAATAGTCCTAACACTGTGCAGGGCACTTGTGCAGATCTTCTCTCCTTCTCCACACAAGACAGACAGAAAAGGTCTGAAGATGTAAAAATTGTGTGCTTACTTGCTCTTGTAAATATTATTTATCACCTGATCACTAGTTTTGTTTGGCCAAGACTGAAGTACTCAAAGGTCTCTAGGGAAAGAATGGCCTTTTCTGATTCACAAAATACTTTTTATTTATTTTTGTAAGGAAGAAAAGGGGCAATGAAGCTTGAGGAAGGAGAGCTCCATCAAATGTCCAAAACTGAAAATAATCCAGTATACATAGTCCTTCCAAATGCTGCAAGTAGTATCATCCAAGTTACCTATAAAACTCTCTAGTTTGGAAGAGTAAGTAAAGAAAAAATCACATATTGGGGTAATAAGTAATAAACACTGGGACAAGACAGTTTGTCTTTTAGATGCTGGACTATCTAACTTACTAGAGAGGAGATGGAAATATGGGCAATGTAAGAGCCTTGGGAGACTGGGAGTACTGAACGTTGGTCCATGACAAACACTGAGCAGTAGTGAATGTGTTGCTGAAAGTTGTCCAGATGGAGCTGTGTTTTATTATAACTGTAAAACATTTACCTTGTACGTGAAAGGTAGTTGAGCCAGTAACCTCTTTCTACAAATAATGAGTAGTATGCTGCCTTTTTTCTAGACAGATAAATGGTCCACATATATGGCCGTTAACTAATTTAATAGAGAAAAAACAAGGTTTCAGAGAATTTTCATCATTAGAATTTCTTCTTTGATTTCTGTCTTTAGATTATCAAGTAGAATATATCTGGACTAATTTTTTTTGTCCTTCTAAGACAGTTAAAGGGGAGAAGTTGGAATGTGATTCTTCCCGTGGCTCTGAAAACTCTCACCAGACAAGTGTCCTTTTTCAACATGAGCCCCATATGTCTGAGCCATAGCACCAGCCTGGCCAGCAAGGCTCATTGTGGGTGGCTGCACACAAATTTGATGGCTGTGTCCCTGAAAGCAACTGTTATCAGTGCACTGAGCTCCTCTAGCAGGAGTCCTGTTCACAAACCAGTCTTAAAAGCAAGTTCACTTCTCCCACCAGTTTCTATTGTGGGAACTGATTTGCCTCTGATGACTGATGGCCAGCATGAAGCAAATGGCTGTTTGATGAACACCCCCAGTACTGAGATGTAAACAGCCTCCATTCATGTTCTTTATATTCTTATAAACATGCAAGTTATGCGGATTGATGGTCTAGTAATTGAATAACATTACAAAATTTATTCTTCCAGTCCTACCCTGTATCTGCTAAATAAGGATGTTTTTGAAGTGTGACTAGAGCCCACACATCATCTTGTCTGGGCTTCCAGCAGTGAAGTCTATCTGAGAGCTCTAAACATAGCTGCCACAAGTACTGCTAGCATCCTAGTCCAGGAGATGAAGCTGAGTGAAAATATGCTTAATAGATATTTACCTTGTTTCTTGGACAACTTTTTGTAACCCAAGAAGATGCCACTGCAGTTTGATCTCTACTGGTAAATAAGTAGCTTGGATATTTCTGCTGTGCACTGAGGACTCATAGGATAGACCAATCCTATGAAGTAAACGGGTGTCTTGTATGAGACCCAGTTTTATTGAAAAACATTTTTTATGTGTCGATAGCTAATGAAATATTCATCATTATGGAGAAGAGCTTTGAAATCATTGCACTTATAAGCAAAACAGCTCTCTGATTTACCTCCTCCTTTCAGCTGCTTTTGCTGGTGGGGCAGCTCCCCAGCTGCTTATCCTTGCACAGCCCTGTGCTGTGATGTGCACCAGTGGGGCTGCCCAGAGAGCTTGGTAGCAGCTTTGTTATGGGTAGGAGCTTTCTTGAGGTGAAAGTGCTGTGAGAGGAGAGACAAGTTCTTTGTGCGCTATTAAAGGCAACTTCCCAAGAGGAGCTGAAAACACAAAAGGATTTTTTGCATGGGTACCTTGTGCCAACATTGGCATGGGTACAGTTGTGCTAAGACAGTACAGAGACGCCTCATAGCTTTCACCATTGGTAAAATCTCTGTCAGTTGATACTGATACCCATACAACACAATCTTTCAGATATATATATATAGAGAGAGATGTATTTTTGTAGATGGCTTTTACAATTTTGTACCACTGCTCGGGGAAGAGTGAAGTTTCACTTTGATCTTCTGAGCATTGGGCATCTCCTTGAACAACACACACTAAAAAAACAGTCTTTCCTCCTCTAACTGTATTTGAAAAGAAGAATGACACTCTATTCCCATTTCATAAGAAATAGGATATGTGTTTCCTCAGGGAATAATCCAGGGCAGCAAATCCCAAGTCGAGACAGGTGTCTCCTGGCAGTGCTGAGTCGGGTATGGGAACCCCAGAAGGAGATGAATTTGAGATCCTGTCATCTCTCTGCTGCCAGCCCAAGGTCACCCCCTCCTAGCTTGACTGGGTTTCCCCAGGGCCCAGCCTTCCCAGATACTGGCCATGATGCACTGGCACTCAACAGAGGCATTGCTATGGAGGTAGGCCACAGCAAACAGGTTTGCAATGCTCAGACTTGCCTTATGAAATCAGGTTTTATTCTTAGCTCTCATCCCTTTCAAGCATGAAGCAGCTGCAAGTGTATGAGTTGTGGATTGCACAGTGACTTTTAAACTCTGTTGCAGTTTACTGTTCTGGACAAAACTTAAATTCCCATTTCTAAGTGGTCTTATTCTCCTCAAAGCTTCAGTAAGCCTATAATGAGGCATAATAAAGTCCTGATTAAATTAATAGTTTGCTCTGCTCTTCCTTGATTTCATCTGAATAGTCACCTATAGAGATTTTCTTAAGTATATACAAGTGGGACATGAGGTGAAGCCCTCCCCTAATACTCTACCACACAACTGCCTTACTGACTCCCTGCCAAATTTATACCAGTAGCCAAAGCTGGCAAGAAGAGTTTTGTCAAATATACTGAGTTTTGTGGCTAGACATAATAAAGAGCCAAAAATTATGTTTCCTCTAGGACATTTTCTGAATACAGAACATACAAATTATGTTTGAATGTGCATCATTACATTGACCCTTACACAGGACTCTGCAAAGGATTGGTACAAGCCAGTATGACAAGCCAGTATGAAATTCTTTGATAAATAAGGTTTATAATGTGATCAGAACCTCCTCTGAAATTTAAGCTTGATATGTGAAATACACTATTAAATTAATGTTTCGTGCTTTCTTGGTTTTAGGACTCATGCAAGTTAATGCATGTGTGGTGATGAGGTCAATATGGAGTCTGAGGCATCATTTCAGGCATGTACTAAGCTGTACAGAATTGCACGGCCCTTTCATTCACAGATGTTTGGCATGAAGAACACACCAATTTGTTTGCTAAACATCCAAGCACAATGTATAGCAAATCATACTGTAAAACAATGCAAACCACTTATTAGCAAACAGCCTGTTTCGCCTGCCACCAAGTGAGTATGTCACAGATATGAATAGTTCCCTACTCATTCCCTTACTAATTTGAAACATCCCTTTGACCAGTGAAGAGCAACCCTGGAATGGAAATGCATAAATGCGTGGCCATAGCTCATCCTCTTAAAGGGAGCTTGGAGTATTACACATTGGAAGATCATGCATAGTCTACCTTATTAGGCAGAAAATAGGATAAAGGGGTTCCCCTTGATGTGTAAGAGGAAAATTTGCATGCTTGGATCTCAACAGTCAACGAAATTTGGAATAAAAAAGAGCTAGTGGCACACAGAGAGCCATGCCCTAATGCAAGAGGGCACTTGAAAAATCTCAACAGGCCAAAATGACCTTGCATATCTAAATACATAGGTCGGTTCTAATCATGGTGTCAAGTGCATGCAAGTGTGCCAAGTCAATGATTTAAATAGTGTAACTTGGTCAAGTTTGACCCCAAATCCATTCCTGATGTGAATTTGGAAACAAATTGAGTGAAGGAGTTAAACAGAGCAGTCTCCAAGCCTGAACTTTTGCATCTGACAGTAGTCTTTTCATTGAGACAAGAAATAGCTGCTCTGTTTTGCTAGCACTAACCCTGAGCAATTGATAAGGCAGAAGAAGAATCTTGATAAAATCTCCATTCCCCTATTTGCAGGTTCTGAAAAAATACCCTTCCAATGCATGCAAGTGCCAGTGGTGTCATACTCCTGGCAACCTCTCCAGGGAAAGAGCAAATGGCAGCTCTCAGGGAAGAGCAACTGAAGAAAAAAAAAAGAAAAAAGAAAAGAAAGAAAAGAAAAAAAAAACACAGGGAGGAAAGTAAAAATGTTTCAGGAGAACTGAACCAGTCTGTCTTAAAATCACTTCTAGAAAAGAGAAATATGTAGATAAAAATGAGAGGAATACATTTTTTAGCATAAAGAAAGAAGAGGAAGATTAGACAGGGTAAAAGAAAATGGAACTGGAGAGGTGCAGAGAGAGAGACCAAAGAAAGAAGGGGTAAGCAGGAGACAAACAGCAATTAGAAGGGGCCAAAATGTCTTCATTTTTTGATAATTGATAGGTTCGGAACTAGGGGAAAAGCAAAAGGAAAGTATTTTTGAAAGCAGCAAAGAAGTTTAGATAGCCACAGAAATTTTCCTGCCCAGAAAAAAATTAAGTGTTGCCATCAAATTCTTCATCCCTTTTGTCAAGGATGTGGCAGGGTGCTTTACAATGTCACAAAAGACAGAGCCACAGGACCTTATGTCAGATGCAGACAGGCACTGCATGTTAAGGACTGAAAAACAGTTCATAAAACCCTTAGTCTCAACAACTCTTAGTCCTCCCTTGCCTTCCATTTCCATTCTGGAATCATGGCTAATATTAACAAGTTTTAACTCTAACCAGCTAAAGAGAGGCATAAAATAACACAATCAGAAGTATTGTCTTTGAAATAACAAGCAAAGAAGTTTATCTTCTTGTAATCATTCTCCATAAATCTTTTATTAATACTTTGCTGAAATTAAATGTCATTAACTGTCATTAATTGCTGTTTGTTTTTTTAAACATTGTCAAGAACAATAGCACAGACAGACTGTTTTATTACATGTATCTGGTCCTCTTTTTGCCCTCAGAAGCACCTTAAACTCAAGGCCCTAATGTCTGCAATATCTGTGTGGAAAGCACAAAGCTTTTTCACAGAATCACAAAATATGCAAAGTTGGAAAGGACCCACAAGGATCATCAAGTCCAACTCCTGGCCCTGCACAGGACCATCCCCAAGGGTCACATCATGTGCCTGAGAGCATTGTCCAAATGCTTCTTGAACTCTGTCAGGCTTGGTGCTGTCACCACTTCCCTGGGGAGCCTGTTCCAGTGCCCAACCACCCTCTATCTGAAGAACCTCTTTCTAATATCCAACCTAAACCTCCCCTGACACAACCTGACACAACCTCCCCTGACCCTGTGATCCTGTCACTGGTCACCATAGAGAAATGATCAGTGCTTGCTTCTCCTCTTCCCCTCACAAGGAAGTTGTAACTGCAATGAGGTCTCACCTTAGTCTTCTCTTCTCCAGGCTGAACACACCAAGTGCCCTCAGCTGCTCCTCATACAGCTTCCCCTCAAGGCCCTTCACCATCTTCATTGCCCTCCTTTAGACACTCCTTAATAGCTTTATGTCTGTCTTATTTTGTGGTGACCAAAACTGCACACAGTATTCAAAGTGAGGCCGCCCCAGTGCAGAGCAGAGTGGGACAATCCCCTCCCTCGACCAGCTGTTGATGCTTTGCCTGATGCCCAGAGAATGCAGAGAAAAACAAATGCCTTGGGCACAAAGCATCTGACTTATTTTGGGTTTCTACTTTAAGCTGTTCTGAACTATGTTTTATTAGTACCTGTTTTTCTCCATTGACTGTGAAGATTGTCAGGTCACCACAGGTGTACGTATCTGTGCTGGTCAGATGAGTCTACTCTTAGTGACCGAACACAGTGTGGTTTTATGGGTTTTATGGTGAGTTGGGTCCTAGGTGGACACAACTGGTCATCATCCCAGTTTGAATGATGTAACACTTTGAGGAGGAAGGCCAGGACTGCTCCGAGGCAGAGCCCAACCAGCATCCCAGCCTCTCTTCCAGAGATAGAGGTGATGGTGGAGGACACTCCTTCCAGCAGCCTTCATCTCATGTAACAGGTACACCTGTATCTATTACAGGTATCCAAATTAGCATGGGCACACCAATAGCACATCATGAGACCTCAGGATCAGACCTCTCGCCCTCCAGGTGGATCATGATGCTTGACAAATTTTAACTACTGATTTGGTCTGTGTTCAGAAAGGGAAAAAGAGATAGGAAAAGTTCAGCATTGTGATGTACCTTACATGTCCTCGCTTTCAATCTATATTGACAAAGAAGATGTTTATCTCTGTTCTTTCTTTTCTCCCCACCCTACCTATACATCACCGAACCTGGGATCACTCAAGGAAACCAATGAGAAAAGAAGAGAACGGAACCAGTCGGTCGGAATATGCAATGACCTCCTCCCAGAACAACAAAACAGTTGATAACAATGCGGTCGTATAATCCCTGAAACCCCGCCAAGGGCGCAGGAGGTGGTAAACTTTCAAAGCACACACATGGAGTATGCAAGGTGGGTGAAATAAGGCAACGAAGGGAGCTGTGTGGCCAAGGACTTCATTTCAGAAACAGCGCACACATCAGTGATCCAGAAGGGAAAAGCAGGCTGCTCTCCAGGCTTGCTGCTTCTCCAAGGGAGGATAAACTCACCCACCTGGGCTGCCCGGAGAAAAGGCCTCACAAAGGCATAAGCATTGCATGCTGCATCTCATGAAAGCGATGTTGCAATGCCTCCCGCTTTTCTTCTTCCTCTCTTCCCCCTTACTTTTATGTTTGTATTGAGTATCCACAAAAAGCTGCTGAAGTAGGACCTTTTGAGGAGAGAGTGATCTACCAGAGTGGTGGCAGCTTTTCATAAATGGGTCAGAGGGAGGTGTCTCCCTTTATATGGGAGGACACCTCCCTCTATATGGTGGGAGGTGTTACCTACATGCTTCTCCAGCCTGTGCAGTTTTGTACGCTAATAATTCATTCTTAGCATTCTTATTATTTCATTATTAAAAGGGGAACAAAGGTTTTTGTTAAGCCATCAAGGAAAATTTGCATGAACTTGTGACTTGTCCCAGGAAATTTATCCGCAGTCTGGTGACTATGCAATTTCCACGGCTGAAGACTTTTCAGGCAAAAGAAATCAAAATGTAAGATTTTAGCAATTATCATTGCTATTGAAAGAGAGATGTTATTACGAGGTACTTTGAACGTTATTACTTCATAATCAGACTCTTTTTTTTTTCATCACATTTAAATTTTATCTTTAAAAATGTCCTTTCTTTGCAAAATTCTACACATTTCTCTGTGTTTGCATCACATTGATTCCCCAGGAAAACTCCTACAGGGAAGATATTGTTTACATCTTGGCGTATTTGGGCGGGATTGTGTTGAAAGGACTAGCAGCCCTTTGAAGTCCTCTTCATTCACTGGTTAGTGTTGTTTTCTTAAAGTGTTAAGTCTCCTGAACTGACCTACTGAGGACATTGCAGGTCTGGCTTGGAGGACCACTTTTGAGGGTCCAGTAAGCTGGTTGTGCCCACGTTAACTCAGTCTCTGCCTCTCCTGAGCCGAGAATGCTGATTATGCCAAATTCAGTGTAATAGCTTAGTATACGTTCCGTGAGGTGGATTGCAGACTATTTAAAGCAAGGCTGAATCTACCCAAATTCATTTCATGTAGGATCTCAGGTTAGACTCAGTAAATAACCCTTAGGATAAAGGTGATGAGACTAGTTGAGATGCTGGTCTTTCCCCACCTCCTGAAAACTTTTCTTCATGTCATACCTCCATGTGTATGTCTCCGTTTATCTCTGTGCTGAAAGTAGTGATGCAGTCAAAGACAAATTTACACCCTGGCTTCCTGTCCAGACATAAAGCTTCAATACCACTGGGTCTCCGCATCTATGAGTAACTCCCAGGTATCAACCCAGTCTCTGGGATGTGGCTGTGCTCTGGCTGTTATGTCCCTCGGAACTGCAGCACACCAGTTTTATATAAGGATGTGCCTGAACTGCAGAAATCAGACCTTGATTTGAATGTGTTCCTGCCTGCAGTTGGTCTATTACTGGGATGCAGAGTTTGGCCTGATGGTAGAGGAAGACAATGTTCTGCAGACCTTCCCCAAAAGAAGCTCTAGGACGTTCAAATCAGCAGTTTCAGCTCAGGCCCATCTGTAGCTTTCTATTACCTGTTGAACAATAGGGTGTATGTAAATATAAGTATCTTTTCAATGATAAAATGAAATGCTGCTATATACTGCTCTTGAGAAATTTATGGATTTATTCATTTAGCTTTTTAGTCTGTCATCACTATGTAGAAGTTTAACCACGTAAAATTATTTTTAAAAGCTAGATCTTCTTGGGAAGTGAATGCAATTACAAAAGTGAAAGGGAATAAGTAACCCTTTGCCCAAGAGTACGATCATTCCCAGACACAGTCATTTTGTGTGCTTGCACAAGACAGAGTGATATGTTCTTAGATCCAAAGTGGGATTAAAATGACAGGATTTACACTTTGAGTCTAGTATCCCAAATGATGATTGCCTAAAGCACTTAGCTCCTAAATACTATAATAATAATATTACAAGTATATTTCTAGAATATTTTTTAAGCTATAACATTTATTTTGATGTAGTTACCTATGTTTGCCTTTCTTTCTTTACTCCACTTGTTTCAGCCTAAATGTGAAAATGTGGCATAGTTTGAGACTGGTTGCATGTGTCTCTGAGAGTATAAAGTATGAATGCAGATAAGTTTAGCATGACACAGGCTCAGGATTAGCACTTTCTCCTAAAGGTTGTTGGTTTTATTTTATTCCTAATTCAGCTTTAAAGGCATGTTCTGTAAGGTGAAAATCACAACAAGTCCATCAAAATGCATCTGTTTTTGCAAGAAAGAGATGGTCACTAGACACTGTCTGATTTTCATTGATGTAAATGGTAAAATGTCCTCACTAGAGAAGACCCTGGTGCATGACACAACCCACAAGCAAACCCCCCCAGGCCTCCTGAGGACTCCTTAGGAGAACATAAACATTAAAAACTTCATGGAGAGCGGGGAGGCGGGGCATTGCAAGATGTACTACATGCGGACTAGGATCTGTTTTCAACTCTGCCACTGAATCTGCTCTTTACTAGCAAGTAATTTTGCCTCTCTGTGCCTCAATTTACCCATCTGTATAATCAAGATAAAAGTATGTACCAGCTCTGTGGCAGTATTTTGAGAGATATAGATGTAGCTTATTTGCATAGGCAGATATACACTATCGTTATATGCAACATGCTGATAAATGTATTTGGGCACATAATCACCATAATAGTTCTTGGAAGAGACATTTTCTTTGTGCTTTTCTAATGCATTGGCCACAGAAGAGCAGCAGCAGACAGCCCGAGAGCTGCTCCTCTGCTTGCCCAGATACTTTGCTCTCAGCCCTCACACCATGGCACAGCAAGGAGAGGTGGGAAATCTTCCATGAGGTAGTTTTGCCTTTAGATTCCTGCCTGGATACAGTTGACTACACTGCACTGAAATTTAAAGTGATATTCAGAAGTGCTTAGAAAAGTATACTGGAAGCAGATATAAGTCTTCAGAAAAGAAAGGCTAGAAAGGCATTGTCTCTCAGGAGTGAATTCAGAAGCCTGCTGATGTGGTATGAGCTTGTGTTTAACACTCTACAGACTACTTGCAAAGCTTTTATGAGAGGCTTCTATGCTTCCTTATTGTACTATAATTAAATACAAAAGGAAAGGATGGATAAGCCTGATGGATAAGCGCTTCACTAAGCAGTGATCCTGGGTCTGGGGAACTGGCAATCTAATATGCAGCTTTAAAAGCATTTTGAGTTCCTTTTTAGCCACCAAAGCATCAGGGATAGAAAGGTCCTTCATAGCTCCATTCACAAAATAGCTGGATCCCCAGCAGATGCAAAGGTGACCAGTTTCTACACAGAAGTTACCTGTTCTGCTCTGACCACCACCAGACAGACTGAGCAAACTGCTGTGCTCAGTCTGAGGGAGAGCAGCCACTCAAAATCTCTTCTCAAGGATCACCATTAGCGGGGAGTGCACTTTAAGGGCCTGAGCTGTTGAGTTTCCTTGTTCCTCAGCAGCATCAGGAAGGTGGAGCTGCCACCCTTCCTGACCCACACCCAACTCAGCGGTGTGCCTGGGAAAGCATCTCTGCCTTGGACAGATGCTGCAAAAACAGACATGGAAGGAAAGAGGAAAGTTCTACTAAGTATAAGATATAAATATACTGAGATATATATATATCTATACAGAGACCTAATTGTCCGGTCTTGCATGCCATATGGTCACAGCATGTGAAGAAAGTGTGGGCATCCTGCTCCAACCAGGTCATGACCATAGACACTGCCAAGCAATGGAGAATCAGGCCTATGGTAGATATGTATTTACAATACTCCTTGCACCTGTACAAACAAAAATATATTATTTTAAACTGCAACATAGTGTGTTTAAATCAATGCATGAATGTAAATATTCTAAGATCTGCCTTCTTGACTGTGTACCACATGTACAGATGAAAACGAATATTGTTTATAGGAAATCTGTATCAGTGGTTAAATGACTAAAGAGAAAAAAAATATCACAATTAATGTTGTCATGTTTCTCAAACAAGCCATTAATATATATTTAGTATTTAAGGATATTGCTCAATAAGTATGTTCCGTACCAAAAACTGTGTTGCATATACAGATTGTGCAGTACCCTATTTTAAAAAGCCACCATAATTAATTTTTATTTTAAATAAAAATGTACTTGTAAAAAGTCTCCTGTGTCCTGTCAGTTATGTAGTTGAGAGCAGTCTACATGTTGAAGGGAGGAATGGCTGCAGTGCCTCTTCAGCACTCTTTTATTGCCCAAATTCACCCTGCTTGCATGAACACTTTCTGTTATGGTTTTGGAGAAGCTTGGGGCTGCTGCTTGTGCGTGTGTCCAGCCAGGTTCTGGTTCTGTCTCACCTAAACCTGCAGTTTAATCCCAGATATGTGCACTGCTGGTGCTGTGTAAGCAAAGGAATCACACTCAGACATTCTTGCAGCCCCACAAAGTTCATGAAATCCTTTCTCTTTATGCTGAGAGGCTAGAAGTTTCCCTAACATAGTCTGGTTTTAGACTTATTTCTTTGTCTTTCACATAACACTACATACCTTTATTTATTTTGGTGCAAGAGATAATATGCATCATTTTATATTCTAACTCCCTGGGTGGGCTTCACCCTCCCTTTTCCATGCAAGAACAAAAGCCAGTTATGGACCAGTCCTTCAGCAGACCAACACTGACACAGAGTAATTAAACCTGTGTCCTTTTGCTGGTATTCACCCCTCCCTGTTCAGAGCACACCCTGTGTGAGGTTCTCTGAAGCCAAGGGGCTGCCACAACCTGAACCGCTCCTTCACAGTGGGGTCTTCCTTCCCCAGCCACAGAAGGAGGCTGAAGTAATTCCCCAGGGACTGCCAGGTACCTGACTGAGGTCAGTTGAACACCAGCCACGGGATGGGAGGATTTTATTATAAATCAGGAGGCATCTTGGTTGTCTTTAGTTCTCAAGACGATATTCCCTAATAGTTTTTGCTGTTCCTTTAGGAATTATTTCATGTCCCAGCTGGACAAAAACCTTAAATGGGACTGAGGAACACTAATCATCTAGCATGGCAGGAGTATGAAGGGTCTGGAGCACAAGTGTTATGAGGATCGGCTGAGGGAGCTGGGGATGTTTAGTTTGGAGGAACAAAGGCTCAGGGGAAACCTTATCTCTCTCTACAGCTACCTGGAAGGAGGTTCTAACAAGGTGGGGGTCAGTTTCTTCTCCCAAATAACAAGCAATAGGACAAAAGAAGAGGGCCTCAAGTTGCACCAAGGGAGTTTTAGATTGGATACTAAGAAAAATTTCTTCACCGAAAGAAGCATTGGACGAGGCTGCCCAGGGAAGTGGTAGAGTCACCAACCCTGGACCTATTTAAAAGACATGTAGATGTGCCACTTAGGACATGGTTTAGCGGTGAACAGGGTGGTGCTAAGTTAGTGGTTGGATTTGATGATCCTTTTCCAACATAAGCAATTCTATGATTCTATAATGAAAAGTGATCAAGTGGCAGTTTAATGAATTACAGCAATAACCATTCTGTCATAGACTATGATATCCAGCAGACTTAAATATCAGAGACATTTCGCAGAAGAAAACTTCCACATTAAAATTTCCCTGTGACCACTGAGAAAGAAAAATGCCTCTGGAAGTCATTGACCCCTGCTTCAGGCATCAAAGCTGTTGGATAAACATTCCTACCTCCCACTTGCAGCAGAGGAAGAAGGATGTCACTTTGAAGAGGAGATCACCACAATCAGGAAGAGACTACAGAGAAACCATGCAGCAGAAAAAAAGTAGGGCACACCCTGGTGAAATTCTGGTGAGGTCCCTCAAGTCCTACTTACACTAAAAATATCAGCCCAGAATTCTGTGCTGTTTGGTTGAGCTCTTGTCATGCTTTAGCTATGGTGAAATAGTCACAGCAAGCAACAGGAGCATTGGGTGCAAATTTGATTAGACTAGAGCACAGTAAAAGAGCTCCAAACCTAAAACCAAGGTTACATCTTGAGCATAGCTGAAAACATTGTTAAATAATGCAATATGCAGCAACTTGCTGTGCTGAAGAGCCTGGTGTTGCCTGGTATGCTTTTCCTCCACTGTCCCATCACTGGAAACCTGTGTCATGATACCAGAGAGAAATTAGATTACAAAGTTTTAATATATTTGGAGAGGGAGCAAGAAATTTGTAATGAGAGGGATGGGGCGTATTCTGTGATTTCGGTAATATAAAATCATGAAGTCCTTTTCACTAGTTTCATCTAGGCACATGCATTTCCAAAGTCTACATCATTTTAAAAGATGTCCAGTACAATTAGTTTCAAACTAGAGCTTTCTCCATTTCTGAAATATGCTCTTGTTTGGGCATGCTTGATTCATGCAGTTGTAATCTTTGCCCAAAAAGCAATCAAATGTTTTAAAAAAACAACCACCAACTGATGTTATAGTGTGTATTAGTCTTCAGTTACTAAAGTGTTAACATTTTAATATATGTTTCTTTCTTATCAAAAATATCCCTTCAGAGCTGATCTTCCATTAATACAGATTTTATCTAAGCCATTTCCTTAAGGTTCTTTCCTAACTATTATCTCTTCAACCAGAAGACACACAGAAACAGTTGTTTAATTGCAAGCTAACAAGAAGTTGCCCTTGAAAGTGGCCTGAAACTACTTTTTTTTTTTTTTTTTACTGTTCAGGAAAAGATACTGAGAATATTAATACCAAGATGCCTAACATGTTTTGAACTTGTCTTATTTTTTGTTTTAGTTGAAATAAAAGCCCTCACTTTCGTGAGTGCAACATTTAAACTCTTGTCCTGCTGCCTCTGTCTTATGCCGTGGCACAGTTTGGTATATCCATGGTGATTGGCAATTCTCCTGATTAGACTGAGTGTCCTGCCAGCCCAACCTGTCTGGGTGTGAGCATCCATGCAGTGCTGTGAGCCCTGGCAAGGGCTCCTTACCTGATCAGCTAATATATAGCACATGAGATGTCCTGACAGCCATGGAGGGAGGTACGAACCCCTGGATGAAGTGTGCAGCCCCTGCAGGGGTGTTTTCTGGGGAGAGGAGGAATGGTGCAACTGCTGAGCACAATATGGAGCACCAATACCCACTTTGGGCCTTGGTACAGACAGTCACTGAAGAAGTTAAGATGCAGCAGCAAACCAATTGAGGCTGGAAGTAGGTAGTCAAACCCCCTGTATCATATATTATTAAATGCCATAAAAAATATTATACCCATGAAAGAAGCATTCCTGCACTAACTAGAGTTTCTGATCAGTCTCCAGTGTTGCTGGAGAGGGGGCAGGGCAGATGTGATGCTTGGAGACCCAGCTCTGCCTCCCTTAACAACTTACAAAAGAAAATCCTATGGATTTAAATTTCTCCCTTGTTGTATAAATGGCAAGGCTTTAAGAAGCTGATTTTGTCATGAGTGCTGGCTAGAAGCATAAAATCTTTTTAATGGCTGTTGGTTTCCTTAACCTGTGAGCTCTCATAAAAAAAGTAGTTAAATTGTATATATATATGTGTATATATATATATACATCTGCCTGAAAGTATTTTATATGATATATCACTGTGGCTGAAAGAGAAAGGAAGTTTCTTTGTAAATAGCAGCTGGCTGTTTTCCTTTCCTGTGCATGGAAATAAATTTCATGAATTCATTTTTGTGCAGCACAAAAAGAACTTGGAGCCTGAACGTGAATAAATTTCCCTTTACGTTCGGCATCACTTCCCCCTGCACACACAGACAGAAATGCTTTCAGTATTTAAGTTTCATTTAACACGGGCGTAGTCGGAAGCAGAAAAGAAAATATAAAGAAAAGCAGCAGTACAGCAGACACATCCCAGTGAATGAGCCTGTGAGCCAGAGACAGCCTCTCCTATTTTGATTTGTAATTTGAGGATAATTCAATTAGACATTTCAAGCAATTTAAACATTCATGTATTGTCCAGCACCAAAGCATGAACTGTTCAGCAGCAAACAAGACCTGACAGCCTTAGCAGGCTGAGTGAAAATCCCAATGTTTAAAAGGAAAAGCCCTCATCTAATTGATGCCTACCGGAAAATTAAAAAAAAAAAAAAAAAAAAAAGAAGGGGCGGGAGGGTGCAGGGGGGTACCAGGAGAGTGAGAGAAGTACAAAGGACAGAGTGAGGGGTGTATCCTGGCTGTGGGCTTCACACCTCATTTGCAGCCATTTGCTTAACAGAATATTTCAAAACCTGTGTGTTCCTTTTAAGGAGGGATTAAAACACAAATGCACCTGATCACCCATCTGCTTACCTCTCCAGCGGTAGCAGAAAGGCAGGCAGGCATTCAGGAGCAAAATGGGAAATTTTCATAAGCAGCTGCTTATGAAAGCCAGGTCCCTCCTGCCCACACTCAGCCACATTGAGGTATCTGAAGGTATTGCCCCATCCCAAGGTCCTGGTGCTGTACCCAAGCAGCAGGAGGAAGTCCTGCCTGGACCCATGGCCCCCTCAGAGGTGGCAGGGAGAAATCAGAGAGCAGGAAACTCCCAGAGCCTATTTCACCACAACAAGGCATCACACAGCTCCTTGCTCAGCATCGTGAGCCTGACACCTGCTGCCCTGCTCACCCTGGCTGCCCTGGCCACCAGCAACCAAATCCCTGTGGGTTAACCACGGAGTACATGGCTCTGCACCCACAAATGGAGATATTGGCTGCTGGGGTGATAGCTTAGTGGTATTAAAACACTGGATGTAATAATAATGCAAGAATTTCAGGTGGAATTTCAAACAAGAGTGTTTTAGAGCCTTGTTTGCTTTAAACATGTTGTCCCTTGCGACCTCTGGACCCAGGGGAAGAAATGCTATTTGCCTTGTCCCCAGCAAGTTGCCCTGGAAGCAGGAGGTCACCCTAACCTATGGACTGGCTGACTGACTGCTTTGATAGACACAGACTTGGATTGCTCAAAGTCATTCCTTTGCTAACAACTTTTAGAGGAAGGTGATGAAAGCATCATCAAGTAAAATTTTCTGGCAGGCTATGTGCCTCTGATGTCCCTTCAACAGCCCCTCAGAAAATCTCTGGAGTAGAAAACTCATATGTAAAATTTTCTAGGAATGTATCACACCTACCCTCTCTTCATTTTAAGCATTACACAGGACCAAGTTTGGATGGTAAAATCACAAAAAGTACATACAGTACACATGGATGCCAGAAACAGTGGTAATTTTCTTGGGCCATTCTATTTGAAGACCCAGTGTTTAGCATGCTTATAATCTATAGGTGTGAACAGTTTGTGCTGAAATTTTCCAAGCTGACTTCTGCTGCAAGCTGACCTTTGCATTTGTCCAGGAGTTGCAGAAGAACAGTTTCTTCCAATAATGATATTTGGGGAAAAAATATTATAACAAAACCTAACAGTAACTTCTGACTGGTTTTTTTGAGAATCTCTAATTCCTTCAATCTTTGGAGATGGATTAAATTTGATAAGCAGAGCAATGTTTTTATTAACAGTTACAAGCCTCTGGAAACTCAGGGTTTCCCTTCTTTACGGGCCATTTATACTGGATGGGTAAGTCCACTGAAAAGCCTCTCTGCAGTGAGGTTGCTTCATTTCTTAACATTCCTACTAAAATTAAGACACTGAAGTTCAATCAGTTCTTGTCCAAGAATTATTCAATTCAATATATGTAATAAAAACAAGAGTTGAGCTAAATAAAAGAAATGCAGCTCATTTGTTTTTAAAGCTAAAAACCATTTGTAAATTTAGTTCAAAATTAGTGGTGAGTTTTGCTCAAAATATTTGCAATAGTTAGGATGCTCTCATCTTCAGATATCTTGGTAGAAACAGACCTTAGTAGAATAGAAAAAACACTTAGGAGAAATAAAAAGTAGAACCTTCCTACTCATGGTATTTTTTTACCTTGAAACAGGTGATGTTGGTCATACATGCAGATAGAGACCTTCAGCATTAGAAATCCCTCGAATGAATGACCATGTGAATCTGCTCCACTCTCCTGTTTCCTGATACCTTTGGCACTGCACAGACAAAGCTATGATTTTACAGCTATCTAAATCTGCCTCCTGCATGCAGATACATTCAGACACACACAGATAGTTGCTGTCTATAAGTCAGCAGCAACTATCTGCAATTTTCCATGGCAGCGCAGCATAAACTGTTTCAGGGCATCTTTTGAGGAAAGAATTTTTCCCTGCCCCCAACCACTGAGGCAGAATTGTCATTATCTGATTCTCCTTTGAAAAACTATGGGGGAAGGAGGAGAAGAGGGGGAAAGGGAGTGGGAGATATCTCTGGGTTTATCTTTTTCCCCAACTTTTTTTATGTACTGAAGATGCAAATCTGAAGTTACTGAGACTTTATGGGATGGAGGAATGGACCGGAATGAAGAAATTACAGATTCAGTGGCTATTTTATTTGGGGTTTGTTTTTCCTCATGCCTCATCACCTGTAATACGAATTCAGGTCTCCAAATTGGAGGTTTGGCTACATTTCAGTGACTCATGAGTTTCAGATTACAATCTTTCTGTGTTGAAGAAGCTTGTCCAGGAAGAAAAAAGAAATGCATATTTAGCAAGCAGTTCCTTAGGTGAGGCATCAGGCTGTGTGGTGCCCACAAGGTTGCATGCCATCTTTAATGGCCCTACTAAAAGCAGTAGAACTACTCCATAGAAATAGGCATGGGGAAAAGCACCAGAAGTTTATTTTAGTAATTGTAATTTGTGTAGGAATTGTGTTGATCAGATACCAGATGGAGCCAAGCACTTTTAGAATTAAAATTTATCATTTCTGAGAGAAAAAAAAAGTCTTCTCCGAAATGCTATTTACTTTACAAACAGGAAACTGATCCATCATAAATTTGAGGGATGCTCTAAATTCAACATTCCCTTTAAGAGTTTTGACTTACCAAGATGAGTCTTGTGATGAATTCCCATTTGGTATTTCTACTGTGCTGGGTGTTGTCTAAATGTGCTGAGAGACATTCTCTGTCCAGCACCATGTGATCTGAATTGGCTCCACTTCTGCTGTCAGTACCTTGAGGAATATCAGTAATATTGCAGTTTCATTTGTCATAGGGAGAAGAGGTTTATTCTCAACACCTGTGATTTACAAAGCCACTGAATACTTGAGGCAGGATTTCTCTCATGTAATTTCAACCAAACTAAAAATGTAGTGTTTAATACATCTAAATTCTCAAGAATCTTGTTTTCAGTGGAGAAAGATGGCATCTCCAGATGGTAACCCATCTTATCCTAAAATAAGTACCTATGCCTGGCGGGGCTGAACAGCCTCAGTCTGTTTGGTTGCATAGGAACAACTGCTGTAACACAGAACATGTCTCACAGGGTCTGAATTTACTGATGCTAAAAGGGCAGATCCTGCTGCACACAGGCAGTTCAGCAGGGCGGGCAGCATCCAGTCCAGTGATGTCAGACACCCATTGTAGTGGAACATTATGCAGAATTGGGTAACAATAATCAATAATCAATAATCAGAGTATGAACAGTCCATCCAAAACTGGACATATTCATACAAACTTGTACAGAAAATGCAACTTCATTCTGGAAAACACAGTCAATTCGTTAATATAAAACAAGACTTTATGAAATTCGATGCAAAACACCGTGTGTGTGTGTGTGCACATATTTGTATGTGTGCACATGGATGCAATTTAGTTCAGTCTGCAGAGATGAATGTTATTCTGAAAATAATAATTCTCGGGCAGACAATACCTTTGAGGTCACTTGCACAGCCTGGTCAGGCACCCACTGAATGGGACAGCTGAAGAGCCTGTGGTGCCTCCTCCTCACTCCCAGCCAGGAGCAGCACATGCAGCACAGGCTTTCACAGCAGTTTTGGGTCATGGCAGCTCAGAGATTCAGCTACTGTCTCCAGAGAAAGAAACCCAAACTGGGACCTCAGGAGGGTCTGGAGAGCACATGGGAGAGGACCCAATGATCCCAGCCCAGCCTTCTGGCAAGGCCAGCTCTCCAGTGTTGCACTGAACATGGAAATGCATATTGCAAGGGTATTAAAGCACTAAGCCCCTCTTCCTACAATCCATTTTCTTTTTTAGGCTAAGAAAAGCTGTAGCAGCCATAGGACACCTCCTTCAAATCTGTTTTTCCTCCTATTTTGAGCAGTTTCTCATATCAGGGAAAAGAACCCAGATGCATAAGTGAGGAAGAGAATCCCCTTTGACCCGGCTCGCCTCAGGGTGAGGAGCTGCATCATCTATCCAAGTGGGCTGGTCACACATTGTTGACAAAAATGACCGGAGCTGTCCAAAAAGCCAACTCAACCCTTCTGATGGCTCAGTCTGTCACCGTCAGCTGAATTCAGCACACATTGCACAGATGTGCCCTTTCTCCAAGGGAACCAAGCAGCTGAAAACAACATGACACTCTATCAGCTTAGGAAAGCTTAAAACCAATAAGCACTGAGTTTGGGTTTTCAGGGATTTTCTGCCTTGACTTACATTTAACCATCAGAAAGAAGGGGGGAAAAAAAAGAGTCTAAAATATACTAGCTACGAACCCACCTTTCCCAAACATTTCAAACCCTCAAGCCCAGTTACTCCAGGAAAACATGCCTTTGTTCTAGGAATGTTCCTGTTAATGTTATTCGTAGCATGAACAGATATTTTTAAAATATCTCTTTCACAATTGTTTTTCAAACCTGTTAACTGCTCTCCTGGTTACCCAAACAACTTGTCTATACAGGGTGAGATCTGCTTCAGGACAGTTTCTCTCTGTCAGATTATGCATCATTCTCTAGAGTGTGTCTGGAAAACAATCATAATGTCAGATCTTGCTTTGGCCTGTATTAATTTTCAGCTGTAACTGAATTAAGACAATGGCCTGTAAATAATGTGTATGAATGAGATAGATCATCAGCTGAGGCTGCAAACCCTTGATGTTAGATTGGAGAAGGAGATCCTAACTATCAAAGGTGCCCAGCGAATGATCCTGGCTGCTGATAATTAAGGCTCTGCTGAAACTGCCAGACCTGAAGAACTGAGGAGGGGAAATGGAGCTGTGTGGTTAATGTTTTTTATAGAGTGGTGCCCTAAGTGTACTAATATCCATGGCTTGACTCCCATGGACTGGGTTGGTATAGGACCTTGGCTGCTGGTCGGTTTGTTTTCAGGCTTTCCAGACCAAAGGGAGTGCTGTTTCATACAGAGTTCTGGGGCTTGAAGTAGATAAGATTATGTTTGTTGAAACTAAAATATAAAAGGTTTATCTTAAGTTTCGTTTTGCATAAAGGAACACATTTTAAAATTACACTGAAGATGAAAACAGTTATTCCATATTCTGTTCTGTACATTTTATTCCATACTTAATATGCCAGGTGACAGACTAAGGTGATGCACAAGTGATGAGATTCTTATTTGCAGTAGAGGTGGGAAAATCTCTTCAATAACAAAGACAGAATTCATCTCCTTATCATATGATAGTGATAACTAAAACTAATATACATTAGATATGACATTTGGATACTGAAGAATAACCTACATTGCACATTTGTTGTGATGATTCATAGCAATGAACTTGACCCAAAAAATGCTACATAATGCTCAGCATTATTAATAATCATTATTCAGAGAATTCTCAGATGGATTAATTCAACTTCCTTTCTGCGACAGCTCTGGTCTCTTTTTATTCTGCATGTTCATTTTATTCCCTTCTAATTAAATGTGATTTTCCCAGTAGATGCCTATATGTTTTTACTCATATATTTGACTCAACAGAGCTGAGCAATGAGCATCCCATCCTGCTCACCACCTCACCACTGAGGCTCAGCCTCACAGCCTCATGTGCTGCATGAAACCACTCAGAGAAAGTCATAGCTCTGGAAAAGCACTGGAGGGAAAAGTTGTCACATTTTGGTGAAGCCCTTGTTGCAGATCATGTCCTCTTCTCTGGATTGATATTGAATGGTAAGCACAAGGCCAGCCTGTGCATTCTTGATACAACGTTAATCAGTCTTACTGGTATGATAAATGAAACAGGCTACTGGGTCCTTGAAAACACAATCTGAAACTATCCTGGTGAACAAAGGTGTCATTTTTTTCCTAGTTCTTCATCTCTGCGATCCAAAATAACTCAACAAAAAGACAGATTTTTAGCTAAGAGCCACATTTTCAGGCCAAATTTAAAACCCTTCTCAGCTGTGATAAATGTAAGTTCACCCTGATGGACCCTACCTGCATCCACAAACCAGCAGGGCCTCAGGGGGCATCACCAGCTGTATGAAAACTGAATTTACAGAACTAGGGATTGTGGTAGGAGCTTTTCCACATGCCCTCTGGTAGGTTGAGGGTGCCTGTGCCAGGCTGTAGAGACAGACTCTCCTGCACTTTCCTGGTGGCAGAAGAGCCTGTGGAGGATGTCAGACTCTGATGGACTGCAGGTACTCAGATGTTCATCTTCAGATATGGCACTGCAGCTCATACAAGCATTTGTTTCTTCTTTGCTTGTTGCCTACCTGGATCTCATCTCACAGAGGACTGCAGTTTGTTTATTTGTTTGTCTCTAAGAATAAATATTTTCTAGATTCACCTTGCACTTTAAAGCTTTGAACAAAGGAAGGGACCCAGCTCAAAATATTCTGTGAAATCTGTGAAACATCAAAGCTTCTGTTTCTCCCTGGACCATGTGGGTGAAAGAGGTAACAGGCAAGTGCTGAGTTTACATTAGCCCTCACAGGTCTCAGAGTATGACTGCTCCCTCTCTTAGCCAGCATCAGTAAATATAGTCTCAAAGCTGAGGTAAATTTAGGCAACTGATTTGGGAACATCAATGCAGGGCCCATAAAGAGCATTTGCTGGAGTCAGAAGAATTTTTTTCCAGTGCCCTGGGGATCCAGCAGTAATTATTTGCATATGCACCCACCACCTCCCTGAAAGCAAATGTGATTCCTCAGACAGAGCCCCTTCAGCTTCCCAGTGGGGACAAGTACACTACAGTTTACTGGCAGTGGGTGCTGTAGGAAAGGATAAACTGCGGAAAAAGGTCATTTGTCTGATCCCATGTCCCAGTCACTAAGTTCAAATCATGGAGGCAATAGAACTGATACCACACTTCAAAATTTTTCTCTCTTCTGTTTTCCCTTTTCTCTTTTGTTCAATGTTTTAATTATTTACTAGTTGATTCTATTTTTATGGTTGGCACTTTTTTTCCACTTTACAATTTTATGTAGATAAAAAACCCCAACTTATGGATAACATCAATTTCTGATAGTCACCCAAGAACAGAAATACTGCAGTCTTGCCTCACTAATGATAGCACGCTGCAATCTGTCCCTCCCATAGAATTGTGCTACTTCATGCAAAATAGAGCAACTGCCATAAATCTGCTCCAGTCATAGAAATGAGCTGAGATCTTCACCTTGTAAAAGGTCACCTCACAACGGAGCAAAGGATCTTAAGTTTTACTGAAAGCAAAGATCCCTTTTTCTCCCTTCACCAAACTGTCAGGAAAAAAAGTTGTCCTGTTGTGAACTAGTATCTGCCCTATTCCCTCTCCCCATCCTTGTGACTATGGTTGCTTCTGCACAGCCTGTGCCCTCTGCCTGCAGCACAAGGATGGCTCCCAGTAACCCAGAGCTTTTCATTACCTTATCTCCATTATTTAGGCAAATACAGAACATTTTTCCAGACAGGTTCCAGGGCGCCAATTTATCTACATTATTATAATAATGATCCTTTATCCACAGTATCCAACCTCTCCTTAAAAATCAGTCACTGCCCAATTAATGTTCTTTAAATAGGGGGATCTCCACACTGCAGTACTAGATGTACTGCCCTGCTCTTTTGATCTGCTCTACTGTGTTTCACCGCTTGCTTCTTTTTTTGCTATTCTGACATCACCTTACTACTGGTTGTCTTAATATTTGTTGTTTGATTACCTGTTTGAAGAACATTTATGATCTGTTTAATGGGGCCTGTGTTACACATTCAAGGAGTTTTGCTTTAATGCATTTACCTTGATGGACAGGAGCAAAGGGTACCCAAGATGTCCTAAACCTGTGATATGGTCATGTTAACTCTTCATCTCTGTACTGCACATAAAATCTTTCCATGGCCAGGATATCCCGGGGTTTAGTGTGGCTAAGCATGATATCATGTAATTACCTGGAAACAGAAAGCTCATAACATTTATTTTATCCAAGGAATAATACAAAGCTACCCTGTAGCAAACTAGTCAAGCAATACAGAGCTTTTTAGGTGACGTACTTATTTGACATGGATTTTTGAAAATCATTTATTTCTTTTCAATGACAGGTTATAAAAAACCCTCATAGAAAGATGAAGCTGTATATTTCCCTTATGCTCTGGCTTCCTATGATTTCACAGATTATAGAAGGGCCTCGCAGAAATGTATTCCTGTAAATGCAGCCAAAAATGAAAACAGCATTTCAAATGCCTTCTCCTAGGGGCTCTAGCTGTGCTACTTAGGACAAGTATGCTTTTACACTATGTAGAGATCTTGGCAAGAAGAAGAAAATAACAATGTCTTTCAAGAATATGTTTCACTTAAAACAGATATGGGTGCTAGGATATGTGAATCTAATATCATAATAATGAAATAATTTAATAATAATAGTAGTAATAATAATATGGAACATGTCCTTGTTTTGAGTCTAAGATGGGAAAAAGGACTTAATAAGTGTCAGTACCAATATTCTGATTTCTCTGTTGGAACAGAAGATCTGTTCATCATAGAAGAATAATTATTCTCTTTTGGTTCTAAGTGTGAATTTCCATCCAACTATGCCTCACTGCAGATGGACATATCATGAGAGAGGTCCAGTTATGCTGGGCATGCATATAACAAGAGATATTCTGTCTCCAAATAACTGAAGAGATAGAAAAATCAAGGAGAAATTGAGAAATTTTATTCCTATTCTAAAATGGGAAAATTGTGAGACTCAGTGACCTGCACAAAAAAGCTCATAAGGAATAGCCCAAAAAGCCCACAGTTTTGGGGATGCCTATAACATCCAGTGGGGAGGACTCAGCAAGAGTCCCTGAAGCTGCTCCTGTGTACAGTCTGACCCTGCCAGCATGACCCTACACCCCCAGTCACCACCTTTAGTGACAGATACACTCTGAGCCACAACGATGTTTATTCTGTCACTGTCTTTGATGGAAATTACTGCATTTTCTTGCTGCTTTTTTTCTTGGCATTTTTAACTTTTGAAAGAAATGCATTTCTCTTTCAATGGAGAAAGCAGTTCAAAGGCAGTGTATCTTTCTCTAACTTTCCTGTAGTTAAAGAAGTTGGCATTTTCTTGTAACCACTTTAAACATCTGCAGACCCTCTTAGTTTGCTTGTCCAAACCAGTTAGGACAGGAAGGTTTCTATTTTTCTTTCTAGCTGGGGGAGAAAATTCATACGAAAAAGAACATTCCTCAGAGCAGCATTTCAATCAGAAATTTATCTACCCTGAAGATGTGAAACTCGATTTCGCTATATTTATGAGTTTCACAGCAGAGAAAGGTCAAAATGTGAATATATCCAGGAAGATTGGCAAAGCCTCTTAAGCTTCCACTGTCCCAACAGGCATAAAACTAAAACTGCTCCTTATGGTTTAATGTCAGCAGGGCTTGGCTTTTTGTTGTACATGAAAATGTTCTATAGAGGGTTTGAGGTATTCAGACAGTACAGAGTGAGAAAAATCAGATTAAAATTAACAGTGCTCAAATGTGGAATTAAAAAACAAACAACAACAGGAAAACAAACAAACAAAAAACCCACCAGGAAAAGTGATGCAGAACCACTTCTACTCTAGAGAGCCAAATCCATTAAGTTAATTAGTTGAGCAGCTGATGCTCTGATCTGACATTGTTTCTTCATTTAAGATCTTTAAGTCTTCATGCAAGAAGACTTCTCATTATTTCTAATCCAAACAAACCCTGATACAGGGACATTCTTCTGCAAACAGTTTGTTGATAAAATTTTCATCTAACCAATCACAATCTGAAATTTCAAACAGTGTGACCGATGTGACCTATTACAAACAACTTCCTTTGTTCCTCCCTCAAAGTTAGTTTCAGTCCAAAATAAGTTTCCTTTTAAGATTTATTAAAAAAAAAAAAAAGGGAGACAGAGACTTTTATGTAAATCCTCATTCTGTCATGTACTTCTCTGAAGACATGGACAAAACAAAGCCAGATCCCCAGCAGACATCTGACAGCAATCCAAAGGCAGGGCTTTCGAGTGCCTCTTGAGCTGCTGCCTGCCTTCACAGGGGCTTAAATTCACATGCTGCTGGGACACCCCCACCAGAGTAGGTCTGTTCTGCGCTCCATCCAACCGAGCAATGCTGAATGCTAAAACTCACCAAGAATCACAAACTGGTTGTTTTTTCTGACTCGGTCTGACTGGAATGTGCAGGGAGACTCCAGCTTTACAGCCTGGGGTGAGGGCACTGACCAGGGTGAAAGGGAGTCATCATCATTGGCCTGTCTGGTCAATATTGTGCAAAATGGGGAGAGGGGAAAGAAAAGAAAGAAAACCAAGAAACCCAAAGACAGTCACATCCTGGAGGTACGAGCCAGGGTCAAACCTCAGTATAAATCAAATCAGCAAAGCAGTTGCTTTATATTCCAGAGAAGTGGGAAACATTGCATCTCCCCATGCCCCACCATGGCAGCTGTACTGCATGCAAGTAGAGGTAAAATGAGATGGGTGTTTAAGTAAAATGAACACTAAGTGTTTAAGTATAGTTTTCACAAATGCTAACTCTGCACCAAGGAAGACAGATACCTCCAGGAATCATCCAGGCACTGAACCCCATAAGATAGACCAGTGGTGGCCAGTCAGTTCTGGTTGTGGAAAGCCTCCTCTGAAAACGTCAAACACAAGGATTGCTGCAGATATACATAAGCTTTCTTGTCTTCATCAGCTTCCACAGCTTCCCATAGTTTCCTAGGAGCCTGGTGTGTTATGATATTGATGACATGTCTGTGCTCTGAATGCAGGAGTATACAGAGGTACCTTAGTAGTGCAGCAGCAGGAAAGTGAGGCCAGCCCATGACAAGCACAGAGTCACACATCGCCATTCCATAAAGAGGGAGGAGAAAGCTGAGGAGCAGACAGGCCAGCAGACTGCAGTGGAATGCCACTGTCTCCATCTCTGTGACCACCACCATGCCAGACTTTAAAAGGCTTTGCTGTCTCTTCAGTATGTTTCTGCTCCTTCCCTCCTCCAGGGAAGCTTCTGAGATTAAAAGCTTATACATTCTTCCAGTCATGGCAGGAAAAGTGGGTGTGTTACACAGGAACTCTAGCCTCTCTGTCAGGATCAGGAGAGGAAACTGCTTGCATCCAGCCCCAAGCTTCCCAAAAGTGGAGTGCACCGTGTCTCCAGCACTGTTTCTGGGATGGGTAATTAAATTGTTCCAACAGACTCGCACACCTCCTGGGGCTGGCACAGAGGGGACTTAGCCGGAAATCTGGAGCACAGCAGGGAGCAGGCTTTTGAGTTCAGAGAGCTTGTTTTCTATTGCTTTTCCCACTCCATCACGCTCTCTAGAAAATGAACAACCAAGCTTGACTTTTCACAGTTTAATTTTCTGAGTGTGTTTTTCATTGATCAAGAAGTTGCCTGATTTAGACTTTAAGTGATTGTCTCTGAATTGTTACTCCACACACATGCCTGCAAGCAAGGCACTCTGTGACATCTTTGCTAAGCTCATCAGTTCCTGCCACTGAAGCTTAATAAATGTTACTCCTCTGCCATGTAAGGCCTGAGGTTGTTATGCTGAGGAAAAGAAGAGTAGAAATTGGATTTGAGGAGAAAATGTTTTCTGCAGGATCAGAATTTGATAGAAGCCTTTATCCTTAGCTAAAACACCTCATCAAAACTAAGAAAAATAAAACATCTACTTTTTTCCAAAAGCAGCAATATTTTTTCCAAAAAAAACCCCAATTTATTTACATGTCTGGGGAAAAAATGCAGATGGGATTGTAAAAGGATAGCACTGGATTTTGCTCTGGTATATTTGGAAGGTTCCATCTTTTTGGTTTTTTGGGCTGTTGGGTGACTACATTTCAAACCTTTGAAGGAGTGAAGAAGTTTGGATTTTTAGCAGAAGTTTCCCCAATCGGCAAATCCTGCCCTATGAGTGGGTGCACACACCACTCTTCAGGGAGAAGATTGGCTACAACTCCCTTGCGCAGAAGCAACAATTTAACGTACCCCTCTTGCATCACAGGCAGATGTCCTACATATACCAAGGAGCTGCTTCAGGCCCACAAATTCCCCTAAAGGGATCAGACATGTACTGTGTGATGTATGACCATTGGTAGCTCAGGGTCCAGAACTGTAGTGATATAAAGCATCAAAGTCATCAGATGTTCAGAGAACTGAAAGCCATCTTTCTAGAGAAAATACAAACCATTCCACAACCTGTCATGCTATTGCTCATCTCTTCGTCCTTCTGCCTTTTTATTAGTAAGACCTTTCTTTCCCAATTTCTCCCTTTGTTTAAATTTAAGAACATCTCTTTGCTTCTTAACAGGAAGAAATATTTCTCAGAAATATTTATGGGTCACTGACAATGATGCACAATTTGTATTTTGCTCATTAAGGACTACCCAGCTGAACTTCAGCTCTTCCCTGACTGTTGCTTCAATTAATCTTCTGTTTGGCATTTGGCTGCCTATTAGTGCTAACAAAATATTGTTATGAAAACATATCAAATTGCCCTTCTTAGGCTATAATCAGTCTTTCTGGCATGAAGTACTGGCAGGTTCAATCCAGACTATAAGTTCACTTCTAAATTTCAAAACATGATGCAATCTCTAAAGGTCGAATAAATTAAATTCTTTCTGCTCCATCCGATATGTGAGCTACTCTACTTCTAATTTAATTTTGATATGCCCTCAAAGTCAGGTAGCACATCCAGAAAAAGTTCATCTGAAATCCTTGTTGAGTGGGTAATTTTCCCTCTAGGAGTACTGGAATTTACAAAGAACTGGTTTGGCTTTATTTGTTTTGCTTACAGGTTCATGTGGAATTTCTTCCACTGACCCATTGAGACCCGATGGCTACCTCAGATCTCTATCTCTTGTGGCCTTCAAATTCCTTTTAAACCATCATTTGTGCACAGATCTTTACACAGAGACCCTGGGGATGGGCAAGTTCCTTTGACATTTCTCAGAGGGCTTTACAAATATAAACCTAATTTTCATAAAATTTCTCTGAGGGAGGTTAGTCTTACCTCCCTCACAATATGATGAAGGAACTGAGACACAGATGCATTGTCTAAGACTGGTGCCATTCTGGGACCAAGAAGATGGAAGTCAGTCCTCTCTTCTCTATGTCCAGTCCCAGGGCATTACTATGCAGATTATTTGACTGCTGACAATTACTCAAGTCAATGTAATCACAGTATCTCAATGAATACCATACATTAAACATTTTTTTTTCCTATTTGTATATTACAGAGTAGATCTATACAAGTCTCTGATTCAGTTTGCCTCACAAAAGCATAAAATGGTTGTATCAGTACTTCAGTGACAACTTAAATCTGTGTATGCTGGAACTGAATGTAGTATCAAAGTATGCACATTTTAGAATATGACTCTGTGACAGCAAAGGAGATCAGATAATTTGGGGACAAATAAATTTAATTACATAAATATTATTTCTATTATTACATATGTTTTGTTCCTAAGCATTAATTTAGAGGGGATCTTAGCTTGGCTAATCCAATAAAGAGCAATGACTTGGAACAAAACCAGCAACAATTATTCCAAGTCCTCTGCTTTCTCTTGTAGGAAGCAGCCTGTCCCATCATTAGCTTCTAAGCTTTCAAACACATCCTTTCCATCTCACCCACTGCTGGCATTTCCCAAATGAACCACCTCCATGGACAGCAGTGTTTCAGCAGTCATTCTCTCCTGTCACAGCACATCCTACAGCTGTCTTATCCAACGAACCTAATCAACCTGCTGGGGAGAGCTGAATTATTACTGATGTAAGACTGATTGAAATTAGTGATTCCCCCCCCTTACTCACAGTGTGAAAAAAACAAGACTTTGCATATATAAATACCAAGATATCACAAGCAAGTATGGAACAATAACAACCTGTAATACTGGGGTTTTCTGTCAGTAATGCATGAATTACTGGAATATTCTGTAAACCAGTGATTCTAAGTTTGTTTCAGATTGTCATCCTGGCTTTGTATATAAATGAGTCATAACAATTACAACTTATTAGATTTCTTAGGAAGATCTCAAGGCTGTAGCCCCAGCCACCTGCATTTCATAAGAAGTCCTACACAAGCCTTTGCAGATCTAGCCAAGAGTCTGTATATCTTTGAGACCACAGCTGATGCTGATGCTGATGCTGAAAGAAGAGCTTCCAGTGACAAAGGCATCATCGCAGATTCCAAGCCCTGGACATGACACCCCAGATATAGAATAGAATAGAATAGGACATATCTCTTGGAAGGGGCCTACAATGATCATCTAGACCACCTGCCTGACCACTTCCTGGCTGATCACAAGTTAAAGCCTAGGTATGCCGTGGCAAAAGGAAAAGTAATGTAGAAGTCAAGGAAGACTGAATGGACTTCAGAAGAATTCCGACACCACCACATCAGTCAGGGAAGGAAATTCCAGTCTGGCTGAACAAACAACTCAGATATCTCAGAGAGATGAGACTCCACCAAAGTACACTTAGTCTAAAATTGTTCTTGCTTTTTCACCCTGGGCTTTTAATCAGAGAATACTCTTCTTATGGTCCCTAGCCCCCATAGGCCAGAAGGTGAAACTCTGCTACTGAGAGGGCTCCCTGAACCATGAAACCAGTGGAGGACCATACTCCAGTCACCCTATTGCTCCAAGCAGTGACTTATATCACAAGAGACTGTAATGAAGTCATTAGGCCTAATGGGGGAGAAAAAAAAGATTTAAAGTAAATCTAGCACCAGAACTGAACTGAAGTGGAATTTTCCATTTTATACATATGAAAGATTAGACTGCAACTGCACCTCACTGCTGCAGAATTAGCCATGGATCCAATTATGACTCTTCTCCCTTCAGCCTTGAAAAGCTCCTGTCTGAATTTGCAGTAAGCAATAAAGCAGTCAATGTTTATCCAAAATGCTTATAGTGCTTCCCTCTCCCTTTTACTCCTTGTCAGTTTGTCCTCAGATTGCAAGAAAATGTATTGTTTTTCCACCCTGGAAGCATTTTCCAGATGCCTAGGGAAGCCCTTCACACATACCAGGTGCTGCTTTTAATGAGTAAGGCTTTTAACTTTCATAACTATGGTGCCACTACCAGCAGTCCTATTTGCTGCATGCTGTGGTTTAAGGGTGAAAAAAACCCCCACGACAACAAAAAACACTAACAAGAGTGTCAGCTCAGCTCGCAGCGTCTCCCTTCCTGGGCTATTACAGAGCATGAGACCTCTGAAGGTAACTACTCTACAAATTGTAGATATTGACCTTGATGTCCTGTCCCTTACAATATTCTTTAAAATCCATCATCTGCAAACTAAGTTTAAGTCAGCAAACCTAATTAGTAACGGAGACAATAAATAACAAGCTTAAGGGGAGGGAGGAGAGAATCTCTTGCAGGTGGCCAGCTCTTAGCTGAATGATTCTCTGTGCAATGGTCATGCTTCAAAAATTTAATTCTCTGTAATTTTATTTAGGATGGGGAAAACAAAACAAAATGAGCAAAGTGATATAGGATTTCATTTATATTCTGACAGGTACATTTATCTAAAGTTTAACTATTATAGCTGCAGTTACTGTACCTTTCTTTCAAAGCACTTAATGGTGTGAAACAAGTGGCAATAAAAAAAAAAAAAAAAAAAAAAGGACCTACTTGGGATTGCTATTTGCTATTTTTACTCCAGAAAAAGAAGTCTCCCTACTGTTGGGCTGATTGTATTAATCTGAGATTCCTACAGTCCTTCAGACTTGATTGCTTTTTGATTCTTGCTTAGTAGAAGTGGCGATAAAGGAGTTGAAATCATAATTACTATTTAGAAGGCAAAGAGGAGGCCACTTCAGTTCTGTGGTGAGTGGCACATTTTGTTGCTTTAATTAAAAAGTTGTTCTGAGAAGCTTAACTGCTTCTGCAGTATTCAGAGCACAAAAAGTATGGTATTTACAGAGACACTTTGGGGATCACTCTTGCAGTTTTTCTGAGCTATATTCATGTTGCTTAAGCATAGTAAGTCATTGAATTAGAAATACCCTTTTTATCTTGAAAAATTATAAAGCAATCCTCTCGATAATGAAAATGTTTTTTCCTTTATGTAGTTCTTAAATTGCTATCTGTCTCTATTAAGGCTCTTAAAGGGAGATTTTCAGCAACAGAACACCCTCTAACAACAAAACCTAAGCAACAAGCAATAACTGAAGGTGTTTAGATCAGAACTGCAATGTTCCTGCTCCCTTTGAGGTGAATACCCAGAAATCTCAAAGAGTCAAGGCTTTTACTCCCTGAGAGTGGGCTAAAAGTGAGCATCACTCCACAACCACAAGCTACCGTTCTCTTCTGGAGATAGCAATGGATGTCAGATTTGCCAGTGTATTACACAATCCCCCGAGCTAGCCAGACTCCCTCGAGACTCAGTTTTCACTTTTAAAAATCAATACATTTCACTGGTACTTTCAGCTTTTCATATGGAAGCAGCCCTGAGAATTAATATTTTACTGAACTTAAAGTGAGTGTACTAAGGAGGGCATGTAAGATTTGGGTCCACTTCAGAATCATGTGACAGCTCAGGCAAGATGCTGTTGACTCAGAGATAATAAGCTAAATCACATCTAGGTTTTTTATTTGATGATGCCAGGATCCTTCATGTTGACTGTGATTATAAGATCAGCTGTTCCTTTTGCACTGAAATTATGACAAAGGCCCCTCTTAGCTTTAGCTCTAAGCTCAACCCAAACCAGATGTATTTGAGGAGGCTTCTATGTTTCCCTCTGCTCTAGGTACCAGCCAAAACAGCTGTCCCATGTCAAACAGTAAAATTAGCTGCAAGGGATGTAAACGTTCCAACATCTGACGTTCATTTCCTGACCTCTGGAACTATGCTTTATTAGGAAAGTGAGTTTCATTTTAAATGCCCCAGGCTGCTATCACTTACCTGAAAATTAACCTCCGGGTAAAATTTAAGATCCAGGTTTCTCAGCTGGAAAAGTTGGTCAGGGAAACCTCACACTGGCACATGCCCATCCCAAAGCATCTTAGTGTGGCCTTTCCCACTCACACCTGGAACAGGGCAGGAACAGCACTTCCTTGGTTCTTCAGGTCTCTACAGGCCATGCTCCTTGCATTCATGAAGAGATAAGGGAGATCAAAGACTCACCAAAACCCTTCTTGTTTTGCTGAATGGTGAGGGAATAGCATTATGCCACACTTAGGGCTGGTCCACCAATGGAAGCCATAAGGGGGATTGGTTATTTGTCCTGCTCTACTTTACACATCCTAAGTAGAATAGTAACACTCACTATGAATCCCAGGAGAGATGTCACAGTACATAGGAAAACACCCTCAGGCGGGACTAAGTAGAGCCTTGAAATGCTGCTGTGGATTCTGAGCCATGTCATTCTGCACCTTTGTGACACTTGAGGCAACATTAAATTCCCTATATCTAATACTCTCATTTGAAGTGAAGCATCTTCAGCAGCCCTAATGTTTCATCTCGGCCTCACAGCTTGGGAAAACTAGCAGCTGTTTTGTAATTCAAAAGGAACAGAACAATAGCCCATTGAGGCTACTCCTCCTGTCTGTGGATGGGTGAGTCAGATGAATAATTGGACAATGCAGATCAGTTAAGCCTAATTCAGTTAATAGAATTAATTTGCAAATTAGTACACATTAGGTGAATCAGTTGCAATTCATTTTGACAGAAATGTAAGAAAATATTGAAGTAGCTACAATGAAACATAGATAAATATTGCTACTGAAAAGGTTCTGAAGAAGGCTACCTCTACATGGAAGTCTTTAACTGTAAATGCTGGGGATGGATAAGTTTAAATTTCATAAAATCAGTAGGAAGCATATTTTTGTCCTGGCTTGTACAGGTTTTCTCACCCTGACAACTCTTAATGGATCTTAAATAATCATTAGAGACAGGCTGAGAAAGTTCTGACTGGGATCCAAGCATAAATGTTTTTGAGACTGATATAAGGTCTAGTGCAAGGAAAAAGAAATAAACTATTTTAAATTTGAAAGCTGGTCTAACAAAATCAGTTGGTAAAATAATATGGTCCTCTAACACTTTTCCTGGGAAAGCTTGAAAACATGTCTGGGCTATTGTTACTCAGGACACACACTTACAGCAGATGAACATCTGACATGAGCCAGATCGGTATCTTAAGGGTGGTGATCACAGGGAGGAAAATGCCAATACTATGATTTTATATGCTATTGAAAAATGTGAAAAATGCTTTGATCAGGTACAGTTAACAGGATCTCCTGAGCAATAGTTGAGCTGCAGCTTCTGGAGCACTAAGATGATTTAGGAAGATGCTGGACTCTGTGTGTGATCAGAGCAAACAGGAGAACAGATGTGCCACACACACACGACAAAGAATAAAACCTGTTGACTTGATTCTAAAATGATGGCAAAACCTGGTCTTGAATAAATGCATCTGGAGGAAAATCAGATCATGGCTGCATCAGTTTAGCAGTTTAATCTGACACTTCCCTGGAATCAACTAGCACCTGAAACACATATTGCTGTGGTGCTCAGTTGCTTCACCATATCAGTCCTTGCTCCTTCTGAGCTATAAATACAGGGTGTGATCCGTAACAGGTATAAATCGTACCTCTCTGTAGATTTCGCTACATCTGGCAGTTTGTACTTTCTTTGGATATCACTAACGAACACCATGTACACAGGATTTCCTCACAAGTGCAAAATAGGTAACAGTTTTAATAAATAATTTATTTCTTTTAGTGATAGTCCTTTATATTCTGTTTTACTGACACTTTTCCTGCATGACAAGAATTCCCAGGTGTAGAAAAGCTTTTGTAAAGAACTTTACTGCAATCAATTTGACATGAAAGTAGTGGAGCTGCCAGAAAAGCTAACCTGTGTAAAAAATCTATTACCTATAAAATTTTTATTCTGTGTGTAAAACTTCACAGGTGTGCTATTGTACCTTTCTGAAAGGATTTAAAGTAGTAGAACAGCTGTAACAGTTATGTTGCCCAGCTGCTGAATTATGCATTGAGAAAACCGAACCTAGCATTACATTGTGTCTATCAAACTCAGAGCCTCCCAGCTCACAGTCATGGCTTGTCAGGTTTGATGAGGAGCTGTTTAAATGCAGTGTCAGAGTAGGTTACCTGGGGCAATGCACAGAAGGCTGCTCGCCAGTTGGCTGAAAGCCCTGTGGTATCTATCAAATCCAGCCAAATGCTGGAAAATAATTCATGATGTAGACTTCCAATGACTGAGTCATGGGTTCTGCTTTTCCATGTTAATGCTTCGTAATGATGAATGAAGAAACCAGCCACCCCTCCCAAGCCCTGCCAGCTCTTCACCTCCTCCTGCCCCTTGCACACATTATCATACACAAACCATACACAGTGATAGCTGAAAGCCCCCCAGTTGCCAGCTGCAGGATTTAGGCACCATAGCGGCTCACCAGGCTGGTCAGGCCTCATTGTCATGTGGCCTCCTGTTATCTGACTGGAGGCATTTCCAGTGATAGCCCGACTCCCCATCAGCAAGCCCCAGGGAGGGCAATGCCAAGGGTGGATTCAAGTTCTCTTCCTGAGCCCTTTGCAGTTGGAGACCACCAAGATACCTTCCCCTCCGGTTACAATTCTCACTGCTGTCCCTTGATGCTCAGCCTCCAGCTGAAATTGTTCTCAGCAGGGAGAGGCTGAAGGGCATAGAGTAAGTCAGAGTTATAAATCAAACGACAAATGCAGAGCCCTTCCTTCCAAATTTGCATCAAGTCCCACAAACTGTAATGCTGTTGCCTCTTCCTGACTTCAGGCAGACTGCTAAGATGAAGACCCACATTGTTGATTAAATGGCTGCTGTGCAATTGAGATTCAGATCCTTTTGAAAAAAACAGACTTCAGCCTTGCTGTAAAAGTCTACAAGAAAAACTGTGGATAGAACTCTCTCAGAGCTGCGTGCAGCTGGGGGAACAGCACAGGATTCTTGGCTGCAGAGCTCTTTTCCAGGACACGCTAGCAAAGACAAACAGCCCTGGGCTCTGGTAATCTTCATCCAGCTTGAAAGGAGGCTGTACAGGCCAGAGTTCAGAAAGATCTTCCATCTCAGAATGTTCATCAGTCCTAGAGCACATCGACTGCTGTCATAGCATGGAAAAGAGAGCCAGAAAACCAACTGTGTTTCTAGGGCCTTTGAACTGCCATGGTTCTAATGACACGTTGCAGAAACGTTACGTACAAGATAAGGCATGTATGTAGATAGTAACTGATGTGCTGCAAGCGCCTTTGTTTGTGTGACCCTGTGTGTAGCTCAGGCCATGGCTTTCTTAACAGGCAGAGGAAAGCACCCTGAGATGCCCACGTAGACATTAACCCCGCACTCAGGACACGGGTTATGTAACCCAGCGGTAGGACGCACTGCGGCCGGTGTGAGGCTTTAACCATCGCTTCATCCAAAGTGCCCCTTGTTGTTGGAAATTTCACAGTTCAGCACACAGTAAATTGATTCTTTTACTAGGTCAGGCCTGGTAACAGGCGTTGATTTAAGCAGCTTATTTCAACAGAAGACTAAATGCTCTTCCTAAATGGCAGGTCTCTATGATCAGACAGAGGATGGATTCTGCTCCTAGTGACACGTGCACAGAGACACAGCCGTGCTGGGAGCACGGCAGAGCAGAAAGATTGGCCCCTGCTACTTGGTAGCATTTTCAGGGAACACCAAATGTTATTTACTTCCTAATCTTCCTACAGAATATAAAGAATTGCTGCTCTAGGCTATTTCAGAGACTTAATGTGAGTGACTCACTTGAGTTGTATACTGACCTCAGGCAGAGTAAAGATATATTTTACAGTGCTTTAAAAAACTCCTAATGCAGATTTCTGTACTTCTGAAGATCCCTAGAGTGCACTTAAAGAGATTTTCATGAAGTGTTAAAGCACACATACCTGGCCAAGCCCCATGCTATTTGTTTTTATTAGTCAACATACCCCTAATCATTGGTCATACCATCTTCCAGGCTGTATTCTCTATGCTAAAGCAGCTTCTCAGTTTATAAGTAGTCTTAATTTGCCTACACATGACAGCTCCATAGGAACTGTATTAATTATAATCAGTGACAGATACATACTAAACCCTATGCTCAAACATGGAAGTAGATTCTGTGACCAGCTCTTATCTCTAAACCCAGAGCTGAAACCAGATCTCAATTCCCGCAAAGGCTTAAAGTGTTTAGTTACAGACCTGGATTCAGCAGGTCTGGTTTTTGCCTGTGTTTAATTTTAATAACTACCCACCACTATATTTGCATTAATTTTGTGTTTTGCCAGTCTGAACACTAGATGCTTTGAAGCAGAGATTTTGCTACGCGAGGAAAGCACTTATGCCATGTTGTCTACATGCATTATCTACCAAGTGAGATGCCCGATCATAGATTCTCCTTTCCAGAAGTTAGTTTTAAAGACAAATTTTCTCAGGCTCTGCTCTTCCCTGCAAATCATGTCTTCATCTTTCAAGTTTCCACAGTTCCCATTGTACCCACCTGAGCTCATCCACCTGACACCCGAGGGCCTCATATTTCCTCCCTCTCCTTGCCTTTCAGTTGTCTTTCAGATTCACCGGGTGACAGCACATCAAAACACAAAAATATCTCTCTCCTACACGTCCCACTTTTCAGGGGCCCAATAGCACTCCTGTTTCACTAGGGTGATCCCAGTCCCCACAATAGTGAACCTGGGCCCTATTTATGTGGTTACCCAGCAAAGTTATCACCTGTGTTGCAGACACAACCATGAAGAAGACACAGTGAGTGCAAATGTGCTCTAGCAAATGTACTATGAATGTTCCTCCTAAAGACTCTTAAGCATGTTAGGTGCATAAGTAAGATAGGCCTATAAGTGAGTTACCGTTTATAGTAAATTCTATAGTATCTTTTGTTAAATTGTTTAAATTAGACTATCAATTAAGTGCTGTTAAGTGCTGTTAAAACCTTTAGGCCTAAACACTGTTGTTCAGTTTGGCATGAAGATCCACTCTGAACCCTTGTGACTCAATAGGAGGGTGTCTCTCATTCCTTTTTATCCTTATCCCTTTTTCATCTCCAGCCTCCACGTAGATCCGTTTAGGTTGATTTTAGTTTTAGAATGATTTATTGATTTTAGTCTAATTTTTCTCTGTGTGCTATAGCCACCGACTAAAATAGGAGAGTGGACCTTGCCAACTTTCGCTTTTATATTAAACCTGCTTGTGCCGATACCTTTGCCGGGGATTTTTTGAGTGACCTAAAACACTCATTCATGACAATGCCAATGAGTTGAAAGTCAGACAAAAACACCAGTAGACCTGTGTGGACAGACAAAAAACTCCTGGCCAACCTCAAACACAAAAAGGAGGCATACAGAGGGCAGAAGCAAGGATGGGCATTCTGGAAGAAATGCAGAGACATTGTCCAATCATCCAAGGATGAAGCTAGGAAAGCTAAAGCCCAGCAGTATTTGAAGCTGGCAAGGGATATCAAAAAGAAGGGCTTCTATAAGTACATAGGGGACAAAAGGAAGACTGGGGAAAATGTGGGCCTGCTGCTGAATAAGACAGGGCACCTGGTTATACATGACATGGAAAAGGTTGAAGTACTGAATGCCCCCTTTGCCATTTAAGCTTAGACCCTATAATGTGGGAATCTAAGAAGGAAGGAAAGCCAAATCAATTTCTCCCCATTGAAAACACAGATGGGGGCTATTTTAAGCAAGCTAGCACATGCCTTACTGTCTTTTCTTTATTTCATAGGTTAGTTTTATTTTTCGTTGTTGTTTTTTTAATGTATAATGGTATTATAATGGCATATATGCAAACATTCCATTCTTATTTTAGTAAATGCAGTGAGGTAAGATTGACCCTTCACAAAATCTGAGATGTACCTAGGCAGATTCCGAGAGTAGTAATAAGGACTAGGGATTTAATAGCATTCTAATATACAACTTAATGTTTGTTATTCTTCTAATCAGTGCATTACAGAATAAATACAGAAAATACAACTGGGATTGCACAGATTTAAGTATTTATTACAAGAGGTGGTAAACTATGATGCTTTCAAGATTTTATGTAAAATCCACTGAGTTAATTGATTCTCCTTAGATTCCAATGGGCTTTGGCTGAATCCCCTAATGATATTAAAATCCATCTGTTATTAAACATCATGTTTAATACAGCAGTATGCAAATGCTGGGATTTGTAAATACCATTATGCAAAACTTCAGGTCCAATCATGCTCCTCTTGAAGTCTGCAACATAAATTCTGTAGACATCAATAAGAATAGATCTGGGATGTCCATTTTTAATTGCACTGTATACAAGTATTGACAGAAGAATACAATACAGTAATCACAAAATTAAAAAGGCTTCTATGAAACCTACAAAGAAGAGCAGCAGAGAATCAATGAAGTAAAAGCAGTATTTCAAAGAATTATAAATCAGACTTGGCAGTTTTGGAAAACCTACTGAAAAAAAAACGAATGAATTGGCACAGTTTAACAACCTAATTTCTAAGTGCACTTCATAACAACTCTCCTTACAAGCTGCTGTTTTCCCAGAAGATGATGACAAAAAGCCTCATTAGAACATCACTGTTTTATAGTGACAGATTTTATTGCATTGCCAGCTGTGAATCTAAAAAAAAAAAAAAAAGACATCCCCCCTAAAAACTCCTATAAAGGTTCCTAAAAACCCAGTTTTCTTTTGTTATTGTCAAAAAAATAGCAACATAGCACTTCCATGTTTGTGAATACTCACAATTCTATTTTTAAAAAAAATAGAAGTTAAAGAAAAGTGATTTTCATCTTAGCTTCAAAAATAATGTAAAGAAACATTTAAGAACAAGATATTTCAATGATCAGAGAGATATGTACAATGTGATAGATTTGAATCCAATTCTCCTAATATATGCTCATGAATGCAGACTTAGAACCTGTTGATCCTGAGTAATTGTAACTATAAACTGGCAGGATCAGGCTCTTAGCTTCACCCATTATAAGCTTTTTCACAATCTGTCCTAGGCTAAAAAGTATAGATACAGTATATACTCTGTATACTGACTTATACAAAAGGTCTTTTACAGCTCTAACTCTGTTATTGCTAGGCTAAAAAATTAATATTTTGGAACAAATTACATGAATCATAAAGGATAAAATTGAGATGCAGCTTCTGATGACTGAATTTCTACTTGAGCCATTTTGAACTGGGTACACTGTAGCCATTTGCGGAGCACAGATGAGCTATTGTTCATTTGTCCTGACCCCTGTAACATCCTTAGGCTGTGATGGTTGACATTGCTCTGGATGGCTTGGAGGCGTAGCTGTAGTCCAGCAGATAAATGCTGTTGAAATAATGCAAACCATTCAGTTTCCTTCCTTTAATACAGCACTGTGACAGGTACAGGTTGTTGGCCAGGGAAAGTTCTTACAGTTGCCCAAGTGTTGAATTTCTTTCTTCCACATCCTGCACTGTAGTGTTGCCACAGAGGGCAAATGTGCTTACAGAAACAACTCCATATTGACACCAACTCCACGACTTTTATTCTCTTCACCAAAATTTTCTTGACTCACAAACCACTTCGATCCACCTTGCTCTCTCTTACAAGGAGGGCCAGCTGGCACAGTTTTACCTAAGCCCATAATATCTGCTTTAGAACGCAAATCTACCTCCTGAGTCAACAGTCACAATGCTGATTTGTCAGGGGACTCTCAAGCCTAAGACATCAGGAAAACCACAGATCAGGGAACAACCAATCTCAGTAAATATTGAGGAAAGGCCTCGATGCAGAACCAGGTTACAGGAAAGTGTTTCAGAAGGGAAAAGGAGAGCAGTACTGATCACAGGGCAAGTATCTCAGCCAGTGAGATGCTCACACTTGAGATCTTCATCTGGATACACTAAAAGGATCTATTTTGAGAGTGTTTGGAGACCACATCTAGTGATCTTCCAGAATTTACAGGAATGTATAACACCAAGAATAAAAGGATAAGGTACTAGAAAATACTCACCTTTAGGTTTGACTGTATCATTGGCAACCACATCGGTATGAGCTGTAAGATGAGAGGTGTATTTTGTTATTACACAAGTGACTGTAAACATTCTTCAGTTACTGTGAGACAGAGAAGGATATATCTAATGCATTTAGCCATTTGAACTGACATAGTTTGAACCACAAATCTGAGAATGTGGTTATTTTTAAATAATGCATGTGTTTTGGGGAAGGTAACTGTCAGAGGTAAAGAAGCCAGCTTCCCTTGTTTGTAGCTTGATGAATCACTGGTAACAATTATTAATATCCTGTTTAAGGCAATGATGAGAGTACAGAATAAAAACTTGTTAAAGGAAATCACTTATTTTCCTTGTGAGGGTGTTTCTGTATGTGCAGGTGAGCAGTACTGGAATGAATACAGTGAACATTCTGCAACGTGAGGCATTCATTGGGAACTGAAAAAAACATGCAGCAGAGGTTCCTAATAAAATGCCATATATTTAAATGGTAACCAGCATTTTATAAGCACTAGTCACATCAGTGCTTCACTGCAGGATGTAAGACATTCTCTAGGCCTGGTAAAACAGGTAAAAACTATCCAGAATTACAAGGTGAGGAGGTATACAAATCTGTCACTTACTATTGAACTGGACTGGTATGCATTTCATACTCCTGCTCCTTAGGGAAGTTTTACTTCTGAGTAAGTGTAACGTGACAAGCTTATGGAAGACAGAGAGGCATTTCTAGCAAAAGTATTCATGTTTTTCTATATTAATTTAACCACTGAGGTTACTGTTCTAAAATGTTCCTCCAAATGGCATTAAAATTTGCAATTTGCCAATTACGCTTCCGGGAGCTGCAAGTTAAACCTAATCACTACTGACAACATTAGATAAAGTGCTGCTTCCCTTGTGCAAGGAATGATAATTGTTTCAATTTCAGTGCTGTTTTGCTGGAGAATCATATGCAGCTCTGTCAGGACTCATTACTTAAGTCTACCACATGAAGAACCATAGTCAAACCTCAGCATTTACAGAGAGATGAATGCCAAAACAGCTGGAATGCAGCCAGATGCAGCAGACGTGAGCTCTGTACATCCTTCTGTGGGCTCTCACACTAATGAAGTGCTTAATAAAATCCAGTGACTGCTGGAGTGTTCTTTGGTGAGGAGGAAACAGGTAATTATACTGAGAAGCCATGCTCTGTGCCCCAGTGCCATCAACAAAATGTCACTGAAAATTTCATCCAGCATTAATGAAGTTCCTATGCAGACAGCCAGTGGTGACAGGACTGGTGTCAGAAGTACGTCAAGCAAGGAGGGAAGCTAGGTAGAAAACTTAGGATACCCCACTGCATCTGAACCAATTCACTGGACAACTTTTACAGTCAGCTGAGAGAACGAAGCACTTCACATCCAGTTCATCTTGTCCCAAAGCAAGTATCTAAAATAGATCAGGATGAATCATGTCCAAAAATACTGTTTATCTCCACTGACTATAAAGGACACTTATGGAAACTAGCTTATATTGACTCTCTTATGGAGAGGTCTAAGGTTAGATACAGATCTTTGTCCTCCAGCACCACTTCTGTCTTCCAGGGTCTGGACTCATTTAGGGAAACATAACATTCTGCTGCAGGCACAAGCAAGCAAATCCTCTAGTGCTACAGCTGCCAGACAGATAAATGAGACAAGAAGACATTTTTATTGAAGCATTTGAGTTTTGTTAACTAATCCCTAGCCCACCTTTTCTTCACAAAGGAAGAATACATAAAGCTAGTTAGAAAGAAAAGCTGGAAGAACAGAGTGCTGTCAGACAATGTTAAATTTTTTGAGTTTATATTTTCAATGGAATTGTATTGATTCCAAAGCAATTTTTTATGGAAACCAGGCTGTACAATAGACTGGTCACTGTGCTGTTCTGGCTTCCCAACTCTGCTGCCTGCCCAGTTCTCTAGAAAGATACCCAGCAGCTGCTGGAGCTACCTAGAACCCCTGGATCTCTAAAAATGGCCTTGTGATTGGTGAGCTGTTCCTGTCTTTACTGTAAGCCCCCAAGTTCCTCAGAGGTACATTTGATGGTCAGACAAAGATGTGATCAGCAAGGAGCTGGTCCCCGTCATCAACAGCTATCACTGGGATGGCCAGTTTCCCAGTTCCTTTGACATAGAAAAACAGGAGAAAAATTGAACACTTCCATTTAAGCTCTCCTAAAGCAGAATGCTTCCCCTCAGAGGAATATATCATGAATTAAATATAGATGCAGGTATATGTGCATCTGTGTAAATGTGTGTGTGTATATATATCTCTCACTACAATTTAGTAAGAAAATTAAATGCATAATGGTTGAAATGTTTTCACAAGAAAGCAACTTTGTTTTCTGCAGCAGACTGGTAAAGATAGTCTAATATCAGATCCAAAAAATATCCTCTGTGAATATATGGAATGGCTCAAAGACTATAGGAAGTAATCAAGACTTGTCTCAATGCTATCAGTGTGACTTTAATTTAATAGCAAAGGCCAATGGTACCAGGAGGAGGAAATAACACAACACCAACATAAGGAGGAGATGAAGGAGTGCTTATCTCAGATGTAAAGAAAGGTCTTCTTTCAGTGAAGGAGATTGTTTATGTCATCTCTTTCTTGCTTGTTTTATGACAAATTTCCCCTCACTTGTCATACATGACCACCTAGGTAGGATAGCTATCCCATAAACTGCCTGGCACCATGTGACATGCACCACCTTCTCATTTTGGTGCATTAAAAATGTGTGTGTGGAGTCATGCCATGACTTCATTGACAAAGTAAGTTCTTGCAGCACCTGAATCCTTAGATGGAATAAAAGTCACTGCAGTAAACATCATTATATGAACGATAAATGGTCAATATTTATCATTACTAATGTGCTCTGTTCCAAGAGAAAATAATTGGTAATTATTAATTTTGCTGAATGAATCTCTGAAAGTGTTAACAATGTTCTGTATAAAAAAATATCTCTTACTACACTATGTCCTTTCCTTCAGTGAAAACTAAACCTTGTTTGAAAGACTTACATCTAAAATAAAAGAAATAAAAAGCTTTAAAACATAAGATAAAATTGTCTAGAATAAAACAAGCTACCAAAAGACTGTCCAGTCAACTGTTTTCAAAGAATTGTCATCCTTGCAGACTTCTGAAGTAGGAATAACAAAATTCAGATCCACTTCACAGCCACTGAAGAGTATCAAATTTGATTTTTTTTAAATTATAGAGAAGCCACTCACAGGTTCCTCTGTAAACTTTGTGCTGCTGAATCTCTGAAGGTCTTAAACAATACAGTAAGTCTTTCCCTAAATTATGGCACTTACTTTTCAGATCTACAGTATGTACTTTTACACTTAGTTACTTATAAAAAAGATACAGTAACCCGGAACTAAAAATCCTATAGTACCATTATGTATGTATATTGTTCCTTCAGGATTTCACTTTAGGGCTGAATGAAGGGGATTTGGTCACCCAAATTCTTCTCTTCCATCTCCCATCCACTAAACATGAAAGCTTAGCAACTTAACTCTGAGTTTCACAGTTTTATGAGCTTGATTTTGTAGTAACAACTATGTCCTTTTAACCTGATTTAGCAAAGTATTGATATATACTCTCAAATATAACCCCCTTGAAAGCATTCATTTGAATTGTGACAGGGTTTTGGCCCTAAAGGCCTCTATTTTCACAGCTTTAAAGCCATTCTTCATCCTTGTCAAGTTCTGAACATCCTGGATGGCTGAAAGAGAAGCCCACATGTCTTCCAGGGACAGCCATAATCATTTTAACATCCCTTAGTGACAGAATTTCTGTAGTGAATCAAGCCATTACTGACTATAAACCTGTATTTTCACAGTGAATGTGAATACTTTTATGCCAGTTGACATAAAGACCTTCAATTTTAGCTACTTTATTTTCAATTCTTGCTTTACTGGAGTAAAGCAATAGTCAGAAGTTTCCTTTACAGCAATAGAAGAACTATATTAACCTTAACTACTTGATTTGCTTATATTTCATGTGAAAACTTTCTTCAGAATAATGCACTGTGAAAACATGTATAAAAGGCTAGTAAAATCAATTTATGCTTGTGAGACTACCCTACTCCTTTGGGAATCTATTCTGCAAACACTGTGGTAACCCAAAGGAGACTGACTACTGATTTCTAAAAAATCAACAGGTACACATAAAATAACAAGAAAACCACTGTGGCACAAACGTTTTGTTATCCACCTAAAAACGGGAGACTCGGCACAGTGAGGTGATCTGCAAAGGACCCATGATGATTAAAAGATGGCTAAAAATTCAGACACTAGCTAGAAGTTCCCAAAGTCAGCAACATCAGTTACGTCTATTAGAGGGATAAGACCATTGCAACAATGTGAAGAGGAAGTAGATTAAATATTGCTTTAAAAAAATCAGGAGAACTTGAATTTGAGATTATGGTCTGGTCTTCTTACCAGAGATTTTACTTTTCATTATGCTCTACTACATTTTATTTCTGCATTATCATTCAACTTCAGTTTCTTCCACTTTCTTTTTCTCAGTGGGAGGGGAAACAGAAGACAGTATGTTTAGAAATCACAATAGTCAGGCAACAGCATTAACTAAATATTCATGGTATGGTACACCTACCTTTACAAAGATAGTAGAGTTGCATTCCTGTAAAGCCTCCATTAAACTGATCACATGCAGGCACACCATTTCCACCATCTTGGAAAAAAAAGTCAAGCATAAAATCAAAAAATGTCCAGCATAACAATGTAGTAAGCTAAGCCAACACTCTCTAAACACAGTCTTCCTGTATTTGCTGGGCAGTTATACTGAATCACTAGATGTGCATTTATTAACCACTAACATACAAGACTAAATACTACATGAGCACATACAGGACATTTTTTTAATTTAGTTTTCTCCTGATGTGATAACATCTATCTATTAAATATTTCAAGTGCTTGATGTATTTTAATTCATATCACACATCAAAACAAGTTTCCTTCAGCTTTGTTCTTTTCAGACATCATAAATTGTTTTTATTTTGCTGTGTAGTTCTCATCAATCTGTGTGTCACGAATTGGTATTTTTATTTACTGAATCTTTGAAAATTAACATACTCACAAAAACCATCTTTTTATCCACCATCAAAAGACAATTTATTGTTTTGAACTGACAGCTAGTCTGTAAGTCTTCCATTTTGTACCACAATTTATGACAGATGCAAATATCAGTTATTTAGTAGTAGACAGCATTTTATGTTTCATATTGTGTAAATTCATAGATACAAGACAAACACCCTGAGCCAGCAGTGAGTATTTACAGTGCCTGTCTAAACTACATGTAAACTCCCCTCAATAATAATAAACTTAGCTTTTATGTTGTGCTTTTCATCTTCAAAGTGCTTCACAAACACTAAGTAATTAACCTCACAACACCCCTGTGAGACCGGCAAGTATTACTATCTACATTTCAAAGAGCAATGGCTGAGGCAGAGAGCTTAATAACTTGCACTAAAGCCACTTAACGATATACTTTCAGAACCAGCATTGGAACTTAGGACTTCCAGGTCATGTTCTTGTCCTAAGGCTTGACAAGAGGCTTTTGTGCCTGACTAAAGAACTGGCTGGTTAGAAACATTACCCACACTTCCCATTTCTTCAAATGGAGCTTCATGAAGTACTGTTCCCAAAAGCGGCTTGTGAACCACAGAGACCTCACTAGGTGTCAGAGGCTAAAATATCATCTAAAGACAGCTATAGGTGGCCCTTGCCTGATATGGACAAAACACAAGCAAATAGTAATTGGTTCAGAGACATTCCAGTGCAGCCCACACAATGACAATTATAAGGGTAAGGTCCACGCCTGCCTGGGATGGAAGATGTTTCACATGGGGAAAGGGGAATTACATAAAATAATTTCCATAGAGATAGCAGGTCTACATTTAAAAAAGAAAAAATAAAATCCAAACAAACACAGAACGAAAAAACTCGAAAGCACCAAACCTTAAAAACCCAAACCTTAAGAGCACCTGACTTAGTGGACTGGGCTGTGTATAAAGGATGTTTCTCACTCAAAGCTAACATCAGGCTCCCCAGAGCCAGAGCTACTAGTTAACGTCTCAGTTAAAAAGTTTTGACCCGTCATGACTTTCTGAGAAGTGGGAAACAGTAGGTCTTGCCCATCAGAAACAAGTTCTTAATCCTAAGCCTGCAGGCACAGAGAATCATTAGTCAAGGGCAAGCAATGGTACCAGCTATGAGAGGGCTGCTGGGACCCCTCTGGGTTCTTATTGTACAAAATTGCTCCAACAGCAGTGAGTATTTGAGATAAACAAATGTTTAAAAGTTATTTCCAAATAAATAGTCTGGATGATTTCTGGATGTAGTGAACATTTCCTTTTCAACTCTTATCTCTAGAGATATTTCCTTCAGGTCATTCATTACTCAAAAGTGAAGTGATATTTATTCAGCTTATTTTTGATGAGTGGCCAGTGAGTTATGAATAGTCAATTGTCAGCAGTTGTGCATTTTTTCACCATCACATGGCAAAAAATAATCAAGTGAATATTCACAGAATTATCCCAGAACACTTCATTGCTGCTGTAAGGCAGAGTCAGATAAAACAAGAGATCACAGTTAAGAGCAGGATATATGATTCAAGGAGCTCTTAATCCAACAAGCAGTGACTCTAGCTCTTGATTCTGATTCAGGCAGAACCTGGTTAGATCCTGTTTCAGGCCCACTGCAAAGTTAAACCACTACTAATTAGCTATCCCTTTAATTTCTCAAAAGCAACAAAGTCACTTTATGATGTTATTCATAGTCTGTTGTACTCCACTGAAACACTGAAGCAGAGCCAAGCCCTCTCCAAGTTTAATCTGTACTAAATCTGTCTGCAGCACCTGACTCACCACTTTGTTATGTGCCATTAGCTGGAGGATGCTCGGTGTCACTCGGCTCCAGAACTCCAGGGCTGTAAGGATGGCTGTAAAGCTAAATTCATTCTGATTCTGGACTGTCGGAGCTACTGCTGTTTGCTCGCAGTACACTGTCCAGAGCTGAGCAAATATAAATGCATGGAAGAGGGAACACATGTGCAGAACAGATGTCTGTACAGAAACAGAAAATACAAGAAAATGTTTATTTAAGTAAGTGCATTGGGATACAGCACAGAGGCTTTCATCAAAGCACTTCTCTGTCATGCATCCCAAGACTGTGCAGTCTCACCCCTCCCGTTTCTATATTTCCCTCTAAGTAGGAGCCAGTAAGTCAAGTACACTTGATAACATCTTCTCCATGTTTAAAAAATGGGTTTATATTTTCAGACTAAAAACTGCATTTGCAAACACACTCCCATGCAATCTAAGAGTATGGCATTAAGGTCAGTTCCTTTAAAAGAAGGTTAGTTTTGCAAAACAGGTATTCAGGACTAGTTCTGAGGCTTTCTTCATGGAAAATTTCACTGCAATCTATGGAAGGCCTAGAGGCCCTGGCATATATGACTCCATTTCAGAAATGCTGCTGGATTAAGTCATTCAGCTTCTGATCACCTGAAAGGATGGCTATCATACAAAATACATGCTCTTACATGTGTTCTGTTAACCTGTCATCCATTTCTACTTTGTTGGGACTGCTCACAGTCACAGGAAAACAGTCAAGTAAAGTAAGTTTTGAAAAACTAAGAACTCATTTTGCATACTCAGGCATGGCTCTTTGCTAATCCTTGTTATATCTCACAGTGTCTGAGCCTCCAGGAGTGCTGGACATTAACTACTTCACTACAACAAAGATACTTCTGGCCAGAGATGTTTTCTCAGTTTGCAAGTGCAACAGGAATTCATGCTCTGTGGTCGTCTGACTGCACCAAACATCGCAATGGTTGCCTGGTAACTGGAAAGAGGTATTTGAAAGAGCACAAAAAGGCCAAAGAAATGAATGGGAAGCACCAGTGTCTTGGCTAGGTGAAGGGAAAGAAAGGAGGATTTTATGTACAAGATAAATGTGTGATCATTCCACTTCTGTCACTAATAAAACCTTGTTGGTGTCAAAGACTGCTGCTATACTTGTGTTAAACTACTCTCACAAATGTCTTATAATCTTCAATAACTCTTCTTGTCCTGAGCACCTTGAGAAAAAAGTTGTGCTTGAATCATCACTGTTTGCAATTATTTTGATCATAAAATTATTTACAAATTATCCAGTCTGACTATACAACTAGAATAAAAAATTTTCTGAGAGATTTGCTACAATTTAGGTCATTGCTAAAGCTTCAGTTTGAAATTCAGTTTTTCCTTCCTCATTCCTGTGCTGAGACATTTTGAAGTAGTTGAACTTCAAACCTAATTGTAGTGATTTCATCAGTTTTCCATGCATAAAGAGGCAGCTATGTAAAAAAACCTAGAGATCTCTTTCCCTAGATCCCAGATTTTATTAAGGTTTTATCCCTCCTTTTTTGTTATAAAAAAATTATAAGTGCTTGCAATAAGGCCAACACACAACACCTCTCCACATACAACACAGAATCCCTTACCTTTGATTGCTCTGGAAACCCAATCAGAATAACAATAAGGTGGTCAGCAATTTGTGAGCCTGCATCCAGTGGAATAGGCATGCAAGATGATGGAGAATTTGGACAGACAACATTATGTGTCAGAGACCCCAGAAGTAGCCAGGACAGCAAACGAATGTGTGAGACACATTCTATGAACTCTTTGGGCCTGTCAAGAGAGAGCAGATTTTAAACAATTATAGCTTTTCTGGCTTTCCCCAAAATATGGAGTCTCCTTATGCACATTAAGCAGATGCAGTCTCAGTGTGCTGGAGGCACAGATCATTGGTACAGCTTGAGAGAAGACTTAGACTACACAGAATTTAGTGGACAGGTAGTCCAGGATAAATCTAGGACAAGAATACATAGTCAAACAGCCTAGACTCAAAACATCTCATTTGTTGTCATGGTAAGACAAGGGACAGTATCTCCCTTTTTTTAGAAGATAAAACGCTGCACATCAGGATTTATCACAGTGAAAAGGGACAAAAAACATGTCTTGAGCAGGATTTCTCACACCTAACATTAACTAAATGAAGTTAGTATTTTTATCATCACATCAGTAGGCTTATCCTTAAGAGTTCTCACTCATTTGTACTCCCTAATTTCAAAGGCCATTTCCCATTGTATTCTCAGTAATTCCCAAAATATTTTCTATCATTCTAGGATTGATCAGGCACTTGTGTGCTTTTCACTGTCTGCATCTAGATCAAGAATCAAGATAATTCCCAAGGTAACTCCAGTCAAGCCACTGAAGTTACCTCCACTGTCCCTTTGGCATGTACTTCAAATATTACATTGACAAACTCCTCAGTTAAGGATCAGGGAGCTGCTGACCAGCTGCTTCTATGTCCCACTCCCATTATTCCCTACTGTGGGTCTTATCTACGGAATCTGGCAATAAACACAGAACTTGGTGAAGATTTCTAACTCATTTTAGTATTCCTTTCTGTGGAAAAGCATTCTCACCCTTGTTGCATTGCAGAAGGAGGATGGTAAAGCCAAGGCAAATATCGGATCACAGCTTTGTTGTCTCTGTGGTTTCCCCGAGTGATTTCCATAGCAGCAATCTGAGCTAAACCAACTTTCAGATGTCCACCAAATGTGTCTTCATGCAGTGGCTGAGAACAAGTCTTCATGTGACTCTGTAAGGCAAAGATCTGATTTCCTACCCAAAAACTAAGCTCTTCCAAGCAACAGCATGTTTTATTTCATTTCACTTCAATTCTTTCTTAGGATCTCTAACTGTGTCTACAAAACAAAACCCGGAAACAGATTTTTAAAAATTCTCCAGCGCCTGTATTAGTATTAGTCCCTGTATTAGCTGTATTAGTAACAGCTTGATATGCAGATCTTTCCACAGAGGGTCATATTTTCAAGAGCCTACACAAAATATAAATTGTACAAAATGTATAGGCAGCTTTTGTCTCAGCAAACTCAACAGCTGATAAATACAAACTAATGCTTGCACATCCAGAGAGCTTAAGTGAAGATGGAAGAATCTAACCATTTAACAAGACAGCATCTGGGCAGGAAGTGCCTTCCCTGTACAATATTCCATTTACAGATTCAGAAAGAATAATAATAATGGCCAGTCTTCGCGAGCGAAGATTTGGGAAAGGTCATTAACCCTTCGAGCCTGCGCAGTGGATTTTTTAGGTGAGACCCAGCGTGCGCTGAACTGAGCCCACCCTTTAATCCTGAGGTTCATCTGCCGGGGCCAAGCAAGCTTGGACAGTGGCAGTGAGGTCCCCAGGATGTAGGTTTGTTTAGAGTGACCTTCTCTTAGATGGATTGCCTTACAGGGCTGACGAGCTCCATCTGCCCGGGGGGCTGGGAATCGAACCCGGGTTGCAGCGGTGAGAGTCCAGCACCCTAACCACTAGACCACCAGAGGCCCCAGATTCAGAAAGAAGCTCTCACTTATTCACCAGCAATATGACTATATTGCACTATTCTGTTGTTACAAATGCCTTAGAACCCTGGAAATAAAAAGGGCCAACCTTTTACCAAGAAATACATATATATTTATTCCTGGAAAGATGATTTATTATCCTGCTTTGCCAGCTTTAAGGAATGTTTCATTTGTGCTTCTTGAAATACTTCTATATTTCTATTAAGCTAACTTTGCATTACCTTCTGCTACTAGACTATAACAAAATACATGCTAACTGCAGTTGCTTGCTTAAAAGGAGAGCCATATGCTTTGTACAAGAAAATCTAGGTCATCAGTTATTCAATTATTATAATAGGATAAAAAAATCAGTGAACCAATAATATTTTTGTAACAGATAAGTATCTGACTCCAGAAACTTACACTCTCAAAAATCACTTACTTAAAGTCTTTTTCAAGAGAAAAAACATCCTGTGTACCAGTATGAATATCTAATGGCTTTGTTATACAGCCAGGTAAAAACGATAGACAGGTATGTAGGCAGATACATTATACACCTTCAAAAATGTGGAATTTTCTAAATAAAGCCTTGCCAAACTTTGCAAGCTGTTATCCCAAAGGGATAAAAAGCATCATAAACTGAATTGAAACAGTACACTGAAATGTGATTATCTTCAGAATTAACATTTTTACCTTTTCAATAATGCAGTAGTTGCTAATACAAAGGACTGAAAATAATTAACCTCTTTCAAAAAAACTATTCTCAGACACGCAAAAGACAATATCAGGCAAGAATAAACAAACAACTATTTCTCTTCACTCAATTCCTACAGAGAGTAGAAATTTCCAAAGTTGAACACACACATTAAAATTTTGCTGTTGGGATTGTTACTGGTCATATAAATCATATAGCATTCTTAGTTAGCTTGGTACTCCAGATGCTGTTGATAATACATACTTGTAGTAAGAAACTGTACAACTGGATGATCTTAGGACTCACTTCCTAGTGAGTAACACCTCTGTTAATAAAACCCAAGTAATGTAAGTAAATACATTAAATGAGCTTACAAGAATTTGAATCTAGATTTTGTGACTTTGTTTAAAGTTCTGACTATTTCAGAAATCAGAAATGCTTACAAATATTTTCTCAACTATGTTGAAACCACAGAGTAAGTTTTATCTGGTCTGGTTAAACAAGAACTGCCCTTTAATTTTCCAAGACATACAAAGCTTATTTTTTACAATACATAATGTTTTAGTCATATTTGACTCTCCTATTATGCTAATCTTGTTCTCAGATTCCTATATGACATGGCTAAATCAAAACAACATGTAATTTTAGACCATCGGGTTCTGATGTAGTTTTAAACAGCCAGACCACGTATTTGGGAAGCTTCTTGTCCAATTTCAAAACATAAAAGTGAAAAACCAGGTAGAAGTTTTAGGAATTCTAGGTTTTGATCAGCTAATGATTACTAGGATGCTTTCATGAAATGCATTCCTAAATAAAATATTTTATGTTGACAGAAGTATTTTCCTATCACTCCTGCTACAATCAGCATCCAACTAATGAAAATAAACCAAAAAGCAGTTTCAACTACAGAGGTAAGACCAATATTTGGGTTTTCCCCACCTCAACAGAACATAACCTAAAAATGAAAACAACTTCCATTAGAAAAAGGACACCCCCTTTTTTCAGTGTCTGTTTGTGTATAGAAGAGACACAGGATTCCTCCAGAGGAGTGTACTTAGTCATACAGGCAAGGACTTTTATGTTTCCCTGTTATATTAAACACCACCACTACTTCTCAGAGTGACTTTGCTATGACATTAGCTTATCATCAACATTTCAGAAAAACTTATCATTAGCTTATCATCAACATTTCAGAAAAATCAAGCCTGCATTTCTATTGTGTGCTCACTATATTTGAATCAGCCTCCATTTCAACACTGCATAAGCTACTTTTTACTGATCCCCCAGAAATCTCTAACCTATAGCAGTACTAACAGCTTTTTAAAATAGAAAGAAAAAAAAGTTGTCACTCATCCTCAAATACTTCTCCCAGGCAGGTTCCTTACAGAAAATACACTTCTTCTAAAAAACGTACATACACTTTAAATCAACGTATGCTCAGAACCAACCTTTAATTTGGTTAAGGTATGCATATCTGCAATGAAATCCAGCACTTCCCCAACATACTGCCTCATGCATTCCATTGCTGCTGTTCCACACTAAAACACAACAGAAATAAGTTTAAGTAGCAGGTTTTGAATGTTCATGTTTTTGTCTTTGTTTCTTCTTCACCAGAATACGTCTGTCTCAAATTCTTTATTTTACTTTTTAGTTAGATTACTTTAATTAAGAATAGGTATGCTTTGATCTTCTTCTTCTATCTGTAATATGCCCTCTTATCTGATTACAGAATAAGAAGATGGCCCAGTGTCTGTAAGCTTCTTCATGCATCATAAAATACTCTTATCCGCGACAGCGATAAAAGATTAACTCATGAAACTTGCAAGAATACCCTGTCATGTCATCCTGAAATTTACAGTGGTCCAAAATCAAAGTTTTAAAAACACGATGAGAATTTAACAACTCAGTTTTTCAGGCAGCTGAGCATTTCTGCAAATGGAAACAATAATCTATAACTGAAATTCAGTCACACGCACAGATGCCCTTATATTCACATTAATCATGATGGAAAAATAGTATAAATAACTGTCTTCAGGTATTTTATGTGTAAACATCACTGAAATGAACATCACTGAAATTTACTTTTTTTCCCTTTTTTAAAAACTAACGAGTATTTCTGATATACTCCTGAAGCAAAATCATTCAAAATACAGCTTCTTAATGGCACTTAAGCTACAAACTGCTTCAGTTAGATCTTAAAGGTATGAGCATTGAGAAGCCACATGTGCCAGAGCAAGAACGACCCCAAAGGGAAAACAAAAGGACTCCATGTGGTGCTTGCTGTATTTCTGCAGTACAAATTTTCATAATCCTTTTCCTAGAACATAGTGAGAAATGCGAATCTGGCCTTCAGCTAGTACACGATGTGCCCAAGGTGCGCAAAGCAGTCAACGGAACAAAGCTGTCAGATTAAATAGAGACTTTGAACAGACCAGAGAACCCTGGAGACAAGCTTTCAGAAGGTGATACCACCAACCCACTAGGTATCAAATAAACTTCTGTTTCTATGTTAATAGTCCGAGGTGAAGACAATGCTAGCTGAATTCAAGGGGAACTATGAATGCCTCATGCTTAGGGGCCAAGTTAAAGCAATGATTAACTTTTGAAGCTAAACGATGAAATTATTAAATTAAATATCCTTTTGAAGTCACAAAAGACTACTTTATCCAAAGTCATATGCTCAGGGCGAAACATTGCAGTAGAGTTTACAGAAGAAAACTACTCCTCTTTGACCTCTACTTAATTAACTACACTTTGAAGCACAGAGGCTGATTACCCTATCTGAGTATACAAATAAACCAGATTTAGTTTTGATCACAAAATTATTAAGCCTTAATTGAGTTTTAGTGGCTGAAATTTGAAAAACTGCTAGCATTCCTAAACAACTGACCCGGGCACTCCTCATTTTTGTATGGTAATATCAACCTACACAGTGCTGAACTGTGCCACCTTCTGGCTTTTCAAAGGTTGTTTCTGTCAGTTTCCATGATAGAATAAAAACCAAAATAAGTAAAATAAGGTCACCCTGTCAGTATATCCTCCATCTAGTTTATGTGTACGAAGGATTCCACGTGGGTTTCAGAATATTGAAAAGCAGAATTATACAAGATACTATACTCCAATCTCTGAAAATAATGCTCAGTTGCACAAGACTTCTTTCCAACAATGTACTCTGTTTCATTCAGAGCCTGATTTTCTATGATTTCTTCTGAAATGATCACATTCCTATCACAGCTTCCAACACCAGTGTTAGTTTATCTATTTAAAGCAAGTATAAATTAAAATATTCTGTTGGGAGGAAAGGTATTATTAAAGATTAGCATTTAAAAAATCATGAACTTCAGAAGATAATGGGAAAGATCCTATCCCGTCATCCCTAAAGCTGACACACATATTGGGAAACATTTTCCTCGCTCAGCTTGTGAAGCAAACCTGGGCTAACCCTCTTCCATCTGTTTGGGTACTCAGTCACATGTGTCATGGAACAAGAGAAGACTTCCCACTGTGCTACTTCCTCGCATATTCACCAGGGGCATGCTCAGTGCCTAGGCAAATAGGAGTACTTGTAATTTAGTACTCCTAAACTAAACTCATCATCAGGATATAGATGAATGCTTTACACAGTGCCAGGAATATACCATTAACTCCCTTCTTTAACCAAATAATCTTTTGTGAGAATGGAGGCAATGGCTTGTAGCTTTTCACTCTGCTACTATTTTTTGAGGCATTCAGCTGGTCTGTTCCCCACACAGAATAGTAGAAGGTCTTGATTTGTCTTGAGCGCAGGTTCCACTGAAGTAGTTACATGACTAAAGATTATCAGTGAAACTAAGGGAAGCAACATCAAGTTCAGAACTTTTCCAAAATTAATAAAAAGGATGAAGCATCTCAACCTCTGCCTGTAATACATCTTACCAACCAGAGGAAAAATGAAAAGGAAAGAGCATTAAATTTAAGAAAACAAGCTGAATAAGATATTTTTTTAAAAAACAGAACAACAGAACTAAGAAATACACTTTGATTCAGTACTTACTCCAGGCATTGAGGCAATCATCTGTTTATGCAAGATTGTTGACTCAGCTAGTTTTGTTCCAGCATCTGCACAAACAAACTAAGAAAAAATTAAATACAAGTTATTTTTCAAATTTTTTGGAATAACCCAAAGACACTAATAATTTATTCATTACTTCATTAAAATCAGTCCAGCTGTCTTGATTTTATTCACAGTAATTTGCCCTTCTAGACCTCTTTCTTCACAAACAACCTAGTTAACTCATCATTATAAATAAGATAAATATAATGAAAAAATTCTGACTTTAATGTGCTTAATTAACACATATGCTGTGCAGGAGCAATTTGGAGAATACTGCATAATAAATCAGACTTTCTTTATGAACAAATATATATATACATATTTTCTATTCCTTCTATATATCAAATCCTCCTCATTCATTATAGAATAAACCATGATAAAGAATAACAAGGTAGAACATGCTATATTCTTCACTGTGATATAACATGTTCACTGAAGTTCTGCAATGATGAATTATATAAACAGTTTTGAAGATGAGACCATACTGGTATGGTGTCATATAACTTCTGCACAATACAGGCTGCAGTATTACATAAACAAGGAGTTTCTGAGAGATGGTCAGTGTCATTCTGTTATAGTAGAATATTTCTAATTGCTCTTACGCTTTTATTTTCCTTGCTTTATTTTTCTTTTTTCTTATTTCTTTTTATTTCCAAATCCCTTGACCTAAAATCTCCAATGTCCACATCATTCATATATTAAACCAGCTAATACTGTTATTTAATCATTATAAGATTCAATAAGGCATTGGACACCCTGCAGATGATTTGCTTGTTCCTACAACTTCTTGTCCTAACACTACATTTGCACTTGAGCAATTTCTGTCCATAGTGATGCAATGGAAATTTCTAAGAAAGAGCAGACAGAAAATAACTGCCAAACTAAGGTCTAAGATTTAATTTTCTTTCTGGAAAATTAATACCAGAGTACTTTCACAAACTAGGACAGATATTGACTACACAATATAATTTATGGTTGTCTAATGCACGTGTGTTAGCAGTACTCTCAATGACCGACCACTTCGTGAAAATTTCAGAATATCCTCTACAGACCTAGAATTTACTCTTCCACAAGCTTTACCTTTCAATTGGATTTAATCTGAACTCAGACTGCCAACCAAGACTTGGAAACTACTTCACCTGTCTTGACAAAAAGTCTGAGACATACTTGAGTTTAGACTAATAATCTAACTAGTTATCCTCAGACGCTAGCCTGGCTCCAGTTGACTCTTCTTCTGGTTAAAATTTATTTTACACCAGAATGAGCCAAATAGAAATAAACCAGGAATCTAACTCATATGTCAGATGAGACATGGCCTGGTCCTCTTCTGTGCCACAGCTATAATAAGTACATGGAAAGCAAATGAAAGCCTTAGGGTATGGGCATATCAATCCAGCAAAGACCGATGAGTCTTAGTTCAAACAGCAACCATGACTCTCCACTTCTCTTTTAAAAAGGACCATTAACGGACTTAGGCAAACAGATGACAGATTTTCTCTTAATGGACCCTATTTCAGAAAGAGCAATGCTGACACTAGGTCCACTGGACAACAGAGAGGTTGTTTTCCTGTGTAAACAATTTTTCAGTCAACCATTTTTGTGCAGATTTGGCTTCTCTTGTACTACATCAGCTGCAAAAAAAGACCATAATTCCATGACGAATCTGGCTGAGTATATTTAGCACCTAACAATTCAGCGCACTGCTACAACCACTGTACAGGACTCAACATCTAAGTCACAAAAAACCCTCACCAAAGACAAATGTCATTTATTTCAGACATTTTCTTTTCAAAACAACAACCAGAAACAGCACCCAAAGGAACCTCTACTGGTCTGCTGTAAGCTTTCTAAAAAAGCAGGAGAGCTATATAAAAAAAAACCTATATATCTATAGCTTTTCTGTATCTTTTGTACAGAAGAGTTTGGGTTAAATAAGAGATATTAATTTATATGTAAAAAAACCTGATAAATTTAAGTCAACCTCTAGTGAATAATTAGGCCTTGTTTAGCTTATTTTTCTCATTGTCAGACTGGCAGTTCCAGGCATCCTTCCTGAAGTTGCAATGCAGTCAAAAAAGGATCACAGAATCAGAATCATTTAGGTTGGAAAAGACATTAAGACCAGAGTCCAACCATAAACCTAACACTGCCAAGGCTACCACTAAACCATATCCTTATGTGCCACTCCACTCCATCACTTCCCTGGGCAGCCTGTCCCAGTGCCTGACAATCCTTTAGTGAAGAAATTTTTTCCTAATAGCCAACCTAAAACTCTTCTGGTGCAACTTGAGGCCATCTTCTCTTGTCCTTTCACTTGTCACTTGGGAAAAGAGACTGACCCCGACCTCACTACAACATGGGGAAACCAAACTCAAAATGAAAAATTTCTTACATTTCCAGTCCAATTCATTGTCATTTATGTTGTTTCTCTCTACAAATATTATAATACATTAAGATGTCATTGGCAAGCAATTTCATGCCAGTCGTGTAAAAAAACAAAAAAAGGGAAAAAAAAGGGAAAGAAAAATACCCCGACAGTGTAAAAAAATGAGAAATGGGTAAGTAGTTGTCATGCATCTTACTGGCATTGCCTGCTGAGGTACAGCTGCAGTGTAATGTCTAAACTGTAATGTCTGCTGACTGTAATGGATCATCTATACATCATAATCTGTATATATTATACATCTACTCATAATCAGATGTTTTAAAATATATACTCTTATAAACATATTATATGTCACCTTAAATCTTTTCGTTCAGTAATTAGTGGATTAGATCTTCACAGAAACATAAAGTGAAACCACTAGATATACACTAGCTCCTCCCAAAATAGGAGTCATCTAAACAAAACAGATCAGATACACTGAATCTTAGAGCCTGACTGAACAAGCAAATTCTAAAGAGACACTAATACAATCTGAAGTTAGTGAAAATCCTGAAGATGTGTGCTAATGAAATGTGAGCAGGAGAAAAGCAATGGGAAACAAAATGCTGGGTGAAGAAGCAGTTCCTATGGAAACCCATGGAACAGCAGCATGTACATGATGGCTTTCATTTGCTAGGACAAATCAAGGAGACAGACTTTCTGTATCCTTTATCATCCAGGACACCTTTGCAATGATTGGAGTGATATGGTTAAAATTCTCATTCTTTGTGAAGTGGGATAAAGTTAACTCTCATCTTAGCACTTATGTCACCAGTGACACTGATGGCACTATATAATCTGGAAAAATGTGGGTGTCAAATGTACATTTCTAGGAATTCCTTTGTTAGTCAGCCCACGACTGATTTATCATTAAATTAAAGTGCTCCTAGCTTCTTTGTTATCTGGAACATTTTGATGGAATCTCTGTATTCTGTGTGCACTGTCTGTATGGAATCTTGCATACAGACTCACATGTCCATGGAGACACGACTGTTGGAAATTAAAGCCATTTCTGTTTGGTGCTGTGTTAATTCTGCTATGGCCTTGTTGATTCAAATCATACAATTTAAATTAATATTGTAGTGGTTCTGTGTGGTAAATGAAATAATCCCTTCGTTCTATTAATGACACCAAAGAAAATTTAAAAAATCAGATATGTATGCGTTTTTACTAGCAAATTTCTTAAATTACAGTGGGCTTAGTGGTTACTATGGTATTTAAATTCAAGAGGCTGTTGAATGATTCAGACCACATACTACTGAGAGCTGCCAATTTGCACAGTCAATGGGAGAAGTAGTCATCATGCCTCCAGTAGGCATCATCTATGGCAGATGGTCTGAATACAACCCCTATTCTTTACCACTGACTGCATAAAAACAGAAGCTGGCTGCTTTGGATAGCAGGAAATATGAATCACTTCATCAGCCTCTGAAAGAAAGACATCATAAAAGAAATTTATATCCACATTAGATGCTGTTGTGTAAGGTATGAATACATCCCAAAGTGAATACAGCATATGGGAACAGTGCTAGGAGGAAAATCCAGGCAAATATCACTTTAACTTTATGAGATAATGTAAAGATACATAGTTTTGCTTACTGGGTCTATCAGGTGTTTGACTCAATATGAAGAGCAAGTGTTTATTGGTTAAATACCACTGCTAAAACTGACATGGCATGTTTGCATTCTCAAATGAGAAATTCAGGATTGCCTAAACTGGGGGATGGTCATCCTTTGGGGCAGTCACAGGACTGAGCTATACAATGGAGTAATGCAGAATAATTGCTTTATTCTGTAATACAGGAAGAGTCAGTTCCAGTCAACCAACTACCAATGCACACAGTATCAAGGTGCATCACTGCACCTGTAAGACAGAAGGAGATTGGTGGTTGTTAAGCTATTTGATGGTACTGGCTGGGACTGAAAAAAAAGAAGTTTGGAATTAATAATAATTTTTTTAAAAGGGCAAATTCCTGCTTTTTAAATTTAAATGGATTTTAAAAAATAACCCTTTACCAACAAAAGAAAAAAAAAAAAACAAGCGTTCCCTCCCCAAATTCTTCCCCAAATACTGATGGCAAAATAATTGTTTTCAGAGTTATCCTAACGGCTATATAATTTCATTTGTCAGTATTATTTCTCTGTCAACTGGCAATCACTTACTTACTATGAGTAATGTACCAGTACTCAGAAGAAAATAAGGCCATAGTAAGCTACATGAAGCTCTGATTCCATAATGGGAAGGGAAAGAGTGAATGGAGCTCAGATACTGGAAGCATTATGAATGATCTATGTAATAAACATCTTGCTTGCACCTTGTGGAGTGCTGTTATGCTGGTCCCCTATAATTTTAAGTTCTTAAACACATATCATTGTTAGCTCATTGTAAACAAGGAGAGCCCACTACCTGTGATTACATTTGAAGAACTTCAGTAAATTGTTTTTGTGGGACAGGTTTGTGGTGCCAAACTATGTCACACTTGCCATCTTGGAGGCAGAAGAAGTTTTCACAAGTCTGTGTCTTAGTTCCTCAGATATTCCAATGAAAAAGTTAGCTTAACTCCATAGAATGAAAAGAACAGAAATATTGTCTATGTATTCTTTACTGAAAAACTACAGGTTAAAAGACAATGGTCTTCAGGGACTGGAGACAGCTTACTGCTAGAAACTGAGTTCTGGCCCATGATCAACTAGCACCCTTTCCCAAACAACCTGCACACTGTGCTCGGGGCTAGGATATGAGCACCTGGGGCACCTGCTCCACTGTGACATGGTATGAAGCTCAATGGACTCAACCCTTATGGGTCCCTCCCAACTCAAGATATATTCTATGATCCTCAATATGGCAGCAATGATGCACAGCTCATTATCATTCTGTGAAACGTGGATTCCAAATTTAGTTTCTTAAATTTTAATGTGGAAGCCTAAATGCATGCAACAATGCGTACATAAGTAACTGGATTTCCATTCAGAGAGTTCCTGCTTTCCCTAACATTGCTGGTACTTTTTGCAACCATGTTGGACTTAGTTCTTCTTCCTCTGTCCCACTCCTGAAGTTGGGCTGAGACAGGTTCAGTATGAGAATTACACAAGAATCTCCTGTACCTGCACCAACAGCAGCAGATTCATGTCTGGCAAGGGTGACTTTAACTTGAGTGCTTGCAGTAACTCCAATATGACACTGCGCGTCAAGTAGAATTTGTCCCTTTCCTACAACAAAAAGAACACAGAATTATGAATGTCCTGAAAGTCACCAACAGCCACTAGTAAACAGAGACACTTTTTATTTAAGTTTGAGAATAACAAAGTTACAAAAGGGTACTAGTTTCTCCTGTCTTACAAAAAAGCAGAAATCACTCATCACTTATATAATTCTACGGACTTGATTGAACAGACATCAGTGAATGTCATTATGTTTTGATGTTTTATCAGGCACTATACCCGAGATTTAATATTTCACATGTGAAATACAGATAGATTTTATAAAACAGTTATAAAGCCCAGGCATACAAATGTAGCTGTCACTAAGTTCCATACAATAAGAAAAGGGGAAAGCAGTAAAAAATGACACAGGAGAGTAAAACTGGTATAGTATTTAGCATTATTCTTTCACTGAATCTCCCAAAAATGGTTTACATTTTACCATACTTTTTTTCTCTTGTTATTCCCCTTAAAATAAAGGTGGCTGCACTATGGCTGCTTGGACATCCATTTTCACTCATTAGACTAGCAGTACTTTTCCACTTCCACAACAAAAACAGTCTTGGCTACAGCTGCTACAACAGAAACATTCTAAAACATAGGGGGAAATCAGCCAGAAGAGATTAGAAGACAGAAGCCTAAGAATAGAGTTGTAGAGCTGAGTCAGCAAGGAGGTACAAGAGATAAGATGGGCCTGCTATACATCTTACTTTGACATTCTCTGACTTTAGATGGTAAGATAAAAATGTGGAACAAATCTATAACCTGCTACCAACCACAGCAACTCAAGAACTTTGATCAGCAGGACGACTTAGGCTGTGTTCTCTTTCAGACAACCATTAGAAATGAAATAATATTGTCCAATAATGAGAGCATATCCAAAGTGTGCTTAAGATTAAAAACCTAGTATCTTCCATCTTGTAAATCGCATGCACTTGCCTGCTCACTTAAGTTAAATGAGTGAAAATTTTTACTCAATCAAGGCCTCAGTTTCTCTGCAGCATCTGTAAAATGGGTTCATTTGTCTCTTCCTCAGAGAAGTCTTACAAGGTATAGTTAGTGATAGTCAGTTTGAAGCCACCTCCAGCCACACACAGTAGAGAATGCAGCTAAAAGAAGGAGCTGGAGAACGAGTAGCTAAAAGTAAGAGAGAGCTTTGCTTGCAGCAGACCAAACAGTCACCAGCGTTCCTCTTCGGAGAACTGATGTCACCACACTATGTGTGTAGCATACTATCAAACAAAGCTTACAGCAACACTGCTTGTCTCCCACAGAACACACATATCTTTTAATGAAAACAGATTTTAAATATCAGGCCTCGATTTCAGAGAAGGTGTCAAAACAACAGAATGGTGTCTTTCATGGACATTATGATGCCAGTTTTGTGAATCAACAGACCTTACTACAACCTCCCTAGTTTCATCTTCAATTACATGGAGTGTGCAGACAGATAACACATTTAGATGATGGAATGGGCCCCAAACTGCAGTCCTTGTCCTTGTCTGACTACATTGCTGCAGTCTAGGCTAAACTCGTAGGAAGCTAACACTCCAAAATCAGCTGTGTTATGAAACCATTACTTGAGGGGGCAAGCATTCAAAAGTCACACGTTCCACATGCATGAGTGGTGCTCTGATAAAAATAATACAATATAAGAATATCCAGGAGAGTTCAGACCAGAACAAATGTCTTCAGTAACTTATCTCCAACTAAGTCATTGCAGAAGCAAAAGGAAGAAAAAAAACAAGGCAAGCACATATAATTCCACCAACTATTTTCAGCTCAGGGACCTTCTTGAGCTCAGTGTGGTTTCTGTATAATTCATAATTCTCAGTGGATTTCTCTTCCACGTAGGTGCCCATTGACCTCTTGGACTCATTTAGTACACACGGTACTTGGCAAGGAGTCACATACTGTTGAAGAATCACTTCCCATTACTTGCTTTGACACTAAGTCCTACAAACTTAGTATGTTCTTGTACTGGAAAAGAATGAAATTACCCATCCCTGTCTTATGACCTTGCAGACCTCTCACATTCCCATCAGTTGCTGCTCTTTCAGATTAAAGAGCCCTAACTTAATTCCTCTGTATGTGGAACTCATCCTACTTTTTGATCATTCTTCTTACCACTTACCTGAACTTTTTCTGATTCTACTCCACTCTGACTGGGAATGGAGAACCAGAACAGTGCACAATACTCATGGTGCAAACAGGCCCTGACTACTTCCTAAAATTCACCAGGAAGAGTGACCCTCCCTACCATCACATGCCTTCAGTCTTGAGACACATACATTACACAGTGCCATCCTCAAGTCAGTTGACAATTATATGCCTCAAAAAAGTGGACAGAAGTTCCTATCAGTAACCCAGTACAGTAGCCTGCACATACCGGAAAAGAACAGAAACAAAATTCTTTCAAAAGCTTTCATCTACTTAACATACTAACATCTATGCAATACAGGACATAACTGGGCCATAATAAATTGCTTTGTCAGAACACTGGAAAGGAATCACAGGCTTCAAGAATCCCAGCTTTTCTTGGTTTTAAGGATAATACAACAGTTAACTACCTCTTTCTCAAAGAAGCCTCCTATCTCACAGTCTAAACTCTTAATGTTTGTTAAGCACATGCAGTACAGAGAGATCAAGCAAAATCAGGCAAAATGTTTTTTGACATCTGACCTCTTGCTTCCAGCACTATAATCAGGAGTGACGACACGTAAGTCCATGGCCCAGAATACCCTTCCTATCCAAGTTTACTTATTCCTATCATTATGCTGGTGATAAATATGTATAAGCCTATTTTATACATACTTTAAGAACTTCATATTCTGCCACAGAGCCATTGTTGCATGATAATAACACCCAGGGGAACCCCATGTGTAAACCTGGTATCAGAGTGTAAAGAATACAACACTTTAGCCACTGTTCAGCCAAATTAACCCTCTCAAATGTCTATGCATCCCTATAAAAAAATGCCTTGCAACCGTCAAATTGTGACTTACCAGATGTGTACATGTAGAACATGAAACTACTGAAGTTCTAGCAGTACCACAGGTTCCAAACTTAGTAATAAGAAGAGTAAATTTGGATATTTAATGGAGTGGTATGCTATCCTCCAAGTAAGCCAACATAAAGCAAAATTCTTTATTTTACCTCTGTTGGTATTATGGTAATTACAAATAGTGAAGATCAGCCACTTAATATTCTTTCAAAAAATTCAATAGCAAAATCATGAGGGATTCTGCATTTACTTTGTAAGGGACAACAGAATACTAGCAAAAGGCTATGTTTAGGTTCAAGCTTCTGCAGCTGTAAGAGATAAGAAAGCCAGAAAGTGTCCATTTAGTACCTTAAGACACTTGAAAGGAAAACTTAAAGATAAGATTACAATCCACAGAAGAGATGCTACTCTCAACTGAGAGTTCCAAAGGCACTGAGAAAATCAAATTGCTGACCTGGAACAGAAACTCAGACAAGGAAATATCAGATTGACGTGAGTCTTCAGGCTCCAAGACAAGAGAAACTCAGATATTTCTGCCACAGGGTATTAGGAAAATGTTGGAGATAAAAAAAGATTTAGAGTGGTTGTACAGCACTGACCTCTACAAAGTGCATGTCGGAGTAGCTTGCTCTTTGAAAAGACAAGAACCTTCCACAGCTTAGCTGGAAGTTGCTGTTTTGTTCCAGTCAGCATACTCAAAGTTGCAAAACAAGTAATTAAATTTGAATAGTTTCAATGCTCACAAATTATTCTGGAATTCACTTCTATTTGGTACTCTATCACAAACAACACTCTTATTTACCTACAGTAATTTTCACTGTAGAGAAACACATCACAACTGATTTCTTTTTTTTTTTTAACAGCGGTCATTAATTTTTTTCACTTTGTCTTTCCCAAAGCCTTAACTATAAATCTAACTCAAATTACTTCCAAAAGCTAGACGATCTCTTCTTTATTCAGGATTTTTCTGTCTCATTAACTCTACTGTTTCAAATGAGACAAAAAGGTAGTATTTGCTTGCTGTCATCAAACATACTGTTAGCTTCAAACCATTACATCTGGTAAAAGCGTTTCTTATTTTCTTGTGGTGCAGCTTTTCTGTGAGAATGTCATTCCTTTTATCATTTCTTCACTATTTGTCCAGCGATATTTTAAGTCTTATCAAGACTCAAACAACGCACATTCCAGCTATACATTACCAATATAGAAAATCATGTAGCTACTTATGATAAAATATTTCCTGAGGATTAATTACTGTTCTGACAAACATATCGAGGATGGAAAATTGTGCACTTAGTGGCTGAAGCAGCATTTTCGCTCAGGACCTTGACCATCTCCATAATGGAGCATATATGACCTTAGTAAAAGGTTTGATTGCTTTTTGTGGATTTTGTTGTTCAATTTCTTACTGGTAGCTACAAAAATGAAACTTAGTAATAACTGATCGTATTTGTAGACCATAGCTTTCATCCAGGAACCTTAAAACCTTTTTAAGGCACACACATACTGTTCTCTTTTCTACACAGCTTACAGCCGTGCATGCCAAAGGGAAATACTAATACAGAATGAAACATTACCTAAGCTGGAAAACCTCTATCTTGGAGTCTTCCATTTTACTTAATTATCTGCTGCCTCCCCCACCAACTGTGCTCTCAAAAGGCACTACCAGGAATATTTACATTTTTACTCACAAAGTGTGTGGCTAAACCTGTGCACTAGGAAAGATATGACTGTACAGACATTTTAAGCGATGCACGAATACCAGGTATCTTCTCAACAAGAGAAAAAAAAGTCCAAGTCATGAAATCACACCAAAATACTTTTCTGAAAAATGTTATCAGCAGGTTCCCTTAATCTGCATCTTCACTATGAATATAAAACTCAGTATTATTAAAAGGCACTGAATCATGATGACTGCTTGATTAGCCAAACTACATTAAAACTGTTGACATGTCTGAAACTTGACAATGATTTCATCTTTACTTCCAAACTACTTGTGGGAAGTAGGACTTGGTCCTATTTTCCCTCGTCCCCAAAGGAAGATACAGCATCATTGTTACCTTAGTGAAGGCTCGGTAGCACAAACCACACAGTTCCACCAGGTAGGCCAGAGTGAAGACAGCATTCTGAATTACAAAACTTAGCAATTTTGAAAAAGGGTCCAGAAGACTCTGCAATGACATGATTTAGAGAAATCAATAACTGGTTGCCCAACACAGCAAAAAGCATTCCAACTCAGAAATGCCTGAATGGAACAGTACTATTTTTAGCTCAGAGTCTATCTGCCTGGGATTTACATTGCTTTCGTCCAACAGCTGTGTCATCTGCTTTCCTGCTTCCGTGAGAAATTAGAAGCGAAAAATTAGAGAACAGTTTCACCTCTGACACAGTGCTTATGAGATATACGAGATTCTGTAGCGTTTATGCAGGAAAACCTCAGTGACCTCAGTGGAATTGTACTGAAAAATGCCTAAGGAAGTTCATTATTCATGTGGGGTTTTTTCAAGAAAAAAAAGAGGAGGTGAAAAAAAAAGAGAACATCAAATCTTTAAGAAGATATACATTCGCACCCACGCAAGAAGGTAATTCTATCCACGCTTTACTGTAACCTAGATTCCAAACATCTTATTATTCTCCAAAGAGTATTGGACTGCACCATTTTATGTTTATATATTACTTTCCTATCCAGGGGATAAGAACACAATACAGTAGCACAACACCATAAAACAGATACAGTAGCACAGGCTGGCTAAATCTGAGGCAATAGAATTTTGTCTTCTTGGAACTTACCCTGGTGGCACTAGTGGTGGGTATCTTCAACAAGCAAATCATGATTCTTAAACTAGAGTCTAAAGAACACTGAACATATTTGAAGACAGAAAAGAAAAAGAAAAAAAAACAGAGTTAGTACCTTTCTGTGCACATCTTGCTTACAGTGGTAGCAGCTATGAGTAAGTTATAGGCAGAGTCTGAAAAATGATTTCTTAATTACTTTCTCTAAAGTGGCTTATTCCTGAATACAATCATATCCCTTCAGTGGTAACATACCACAGCATAGGCCTTGAGATGAGATCGCTCCACTAAAGGGCTAGTTTAGGAAAGTCAGTTTCACTCCATGAAAATCAGAGTAAACACTCCACCTTAAAGGTTCTGTGAATGGCACATATGCAGTTGGAACCACTAAGATCCAATTAATTTCTTTCTATTTATTTCAGTTACATAAGATGCAGCAGATTGGGGTGGCTAGTATACAGAGGGAATGGTTATTGCCTGTTTGGCTTAATAAGTGCTGCAGGATAATGTCTCAATCTTCCAAAACCTAAAGAGGTTTCAAGATCTGACTATTGCATAATACTGCCATGGAATTTAATATCATTCATGTACTTGGGCAATGACCCCAAATTCAAAAGACAATGTTATCAATCACAAAATCAGATCTTGGATCCCTCAGTTCATACTGAGCAACACTACTTTGCACAGAAGAAATTACCACTGGCCTCATTTATACCATAGGAAATAAAGTCAGAGTAAGGGCATCAGAATTTCATGTTTACTGGAAAGACTCAAAAAAGTTTTTACTGTCTTTACTGAAAAGACATCTGGAAATATACTCCTAGGAGTTAAGATCCTGCTGTATGTCCTCTGAGCTCTCAGAAAGCAGAGTCTAAAGCTTCTAGATTCAGTTTCTGCAACTATATTCTGATTACAGCCAGAACTACAACCTGATCAGCCAAACAGGCTAGGCCCAATTTCCAGTAGTCTCAGTTCTCTCTGCCTGTCTGACTACTGTGTACTTTCAGCAAATTAATTAAGTGGTGCTGCTCTTCTTGAGAGTTTTATTTAGTTTTAACAGTTAAAACCACATGGATTTTTATTGCCTAAATGTTGACTCTCTCAAATACAATCTGACAAAGATAGGGCATGAAAAACACATAGGCAAAAAGCCAAGAAAGAAGCAAAGAGTACTCTGGTCAGTCGCTATTGTTACCCACAGAAAACATAATTAAAGGGATGGATCAGAGGTGCAATAAATCCAGTCCTCTGGAAACATTAGTCGAATCATTAGAAAATATTCACAACACTGATTTGTCATCCACAGTTCTCCCACTGTTTCAGTACATCCTGAACAATGGCAGTATATCTTGTTTCAGATGTCCGTATATCATACCTTAAGTGGCAAAACACATGGGAGTTTAGTAAGAAAGGTCTGAAACTGATTACTAATCGTGGTCCAGAGGTTGCTGGGTGAATCCATCGGCAAGGCTTCCATAAAGGTAGCAATGTTATCCAAACAGCGTAGCATTGCCCCCCCTGCTGGCAAATTCTTTTTGTTGTTTAAACCCTGGGAAAGAAAATGAGAACTGTGAACAAACGCACACATGCAGAAATGGTCCCTTAAACAGAATTTAGAAGTCCTGAGGCTAATTTGTTCAGATCAAATACCACTTAGCTTTTCTGTGATGTTAATGATAATGTTGTGGAGAGAATTTGAACTGTATATGTGACATTTATGTGTTAGTCCAGTTCAGTTCCTAAACTACTGACCAAAAGATTTTGAGCCAAAATGTTATAAGCAGGATCCTAACTCTTAAGAAGGAATGGGCCACACTACCAATGAATAGAACAGCTCCAGGAGCTGGTGTGAGGTTAAAAAAACAAAACAAAAACAAAAAAACAAACTACTAGTGAGAGCANCAATGTTATCCAAACAGCGTAGCATTGCCCCCCCTGCTGGCAAATTCTTTTTGTTGTTTAAACCCTGGGAAAGAAAATGAGAACTGTGAACAAACATACACATGCAGAAATGGTCCCTTAAACAGAATTTAGAAGTCCTGAGGCTAATTTGTTCAGATCAATGAATAGAACAGCTCCAGGAGCTGGTGTGAGGTTAAAAAAAACAAAACAAAAACAAAAAAACAAACTACTAGTGAGAGCAAAACCCAGAAAGAAAATGGTGAGGACAGCTTGCTTCCAGGGAGGACAATACAAAAATTTACTCTGTTTTTGATGATGCAAGTTTGAACTCGAATGAGGAGAAATAATCCACTGTGCTTGATAACACTAATAAAACTAGCACCATTAATACAGCCAATTGTCAACATACCTCTAAGAGCTGGCTCAGAGCAGCAATGGAACTCAGCTCACTGAAGTCCATAAGAGACGTGGCCAAGGTCCTTAAAAAGCTTCCATCTGAAATTCGAAGGACATTTTTGCACCGGCTGCTCATACAGAGGAAACCAAAGGTCAGAAATGCACTCAGGTATCACACATTACCTTTAATAATGCTCTGGAAGAGCTGAGGGAAGATGCCATTGGGAGCCAGCTGATGGAACACACAACGGAGGAACTGCTTGGCCACACCTGCAGCATTTCCAGGGATCATCATGCTGAAATGAAGGCAAGAAAAAAGAAGAAAAAATTGCATTGCAGATAAAACACTTCTCAAAGCTAACTACAGGGAGAAAATAATGATGCTACTCTTTCTAATTGTGGAACTGTTCAGTTTTGAGTGAGATAGTCAATAGCAGAACTGTCCTGATCCCCACAGAAATTTAGCATATTGATTTTATAACTTCAGATCAACTATGAAGAGCTGAATAAGTTATGTACACATACCTAAAGTATTTGTCTCAATAAATATTTGTATTTGTATTTTTCCTGATTTTCCAGTTTTATTTATGAGTTATCTGAGTCCAAAATACAATTCTGCTCTCACCTTGTGTATTTCAGTGACACAGGGTAAGGCTCTCTGCTTTACCAACATACATAAGAACAATAAGGAAACAAGCACAATAATATTTATTTGCCTCTTGCAGTTTTCTTCAAGAGCTTAAATACTTCCCAATCACTCATAAATGAATGATTTAATTTAAAAAGCTAAGTATTACCTATTTACTCATAAACTGCATATCTTAACATGCTTTACAGCTTCTCAAAATGAATTTATCCTATTCAGCATCTGCTTTACATCATAAGACCAGGGATTATCCACGGCCAAGGACAATTCATTTGACTGAATGTATAGAGATAGTTCATCGAGACAAATACTGAACACTGGACAAGTTAGAAAAAGCTGCATTGAAATTGTGAAAACCAGGCAGTCTCTTTAAATTACATTTGAATCTGAGTTTTTTCAAGTTTAATACATATGAATAAGGGTTCCCGTTCATCTTCAGAACACGCATGGTATTTGAAACAAGCGGGGACGAGCAGTTTTTTCCTCTTACTCACAAACCTTACATAACATTTTTAAAAGTTAAATTTAGTTGATTTCAGGGTCAGGGAATACGATGCTTTAGATTCATTGTTTCATTTTTATCAAGGTATCATTTGCTACCATACCTTTCTGCTTGATTAGAAAAACTGGTGCTTGATGCCAACCTGGAATAAAAATAAAAAAGTAACTGAAGCTCATATGCGCTTTTTTGTGTTTCGCTTTTAAGTAAGCCAATAAAGTATTATTTTAAATAAATAATGAACAACAACTTTAGAGACCATTTAAAATGTCACCAGAAAGATCTTCTGCAGAGCATTGAAATTCAGAAAAATAATGTTTGCATGACATATAAACTCTATTCAGTCTTGCAGTTTCACTAATACTTAACAGCTCTAAAGACAAATCTACTTGACTCCCTCTACTAACACAAAGATAGTGAAGTTATTGCCTTACAGCACATCATGGATAATAACTGATTTTTTTTAGAGGGAAAGAAAGTTTGCCAGAAGGTGCCTACTGACTGAATTGTTTCTGATTAACTCAGCAACACAGACTAAGCAAAAAATTCTCTGCTTGGCAGTCTGAAGTAAGGCTCCTAGTTCCAGATTTTGGCACCTAAATAACTGTCCTATTTTCAGAAATACTAAATTACCTACGAGCTCTGGACAAAGTCAGATGAGAAAGACTGCATTCCCAAAATCAGGTCATTTATTTTAGTACCTAACTATAGACTTTAAAGCTAAATATGAGCATTCAGTGATGAATACACTGAACACAACCTTAAAGTAAAATCATGCACTTCAATATGCAGGACACGTAAATGAACAGAATCAGGGCTTACAATGTCAAAGCAACACACCTTTAATAATAAAAGCCACTAAAAAGCAATTATAAACATGTACACAGGAAACATCTCTTACATACAAAATACTATGCAATTTTTACTTTAATCTGCTGTACACTAGTATTTCAGATGGTATAAGACAATATATCTAAGTGGAAAGTTCAGAGAACTACATTATTTTATATCTGCTGATGACCTGGCCTTCAATGTTTATTTTTGATTTATGATCCTTTTAGGCTGTTGCTCAGCCTCTGTTCTGAAGATAGTTTCCTCTCTAAACACCACAGAAAATCCAAAAAGGACCCTAAGGTAGCTCATCTGAATGCAACAGCATAAACCAAAATGGATGGTGATTTTCATTAATTATGTCTGGCAAGCTGGGGACACAGTATACTGTCAACAGTGCAATAATCTCAAACTGAATGGTGCAGGGGATTGAAGATTAAATTCTCTTCAGTTGTGGTAGCATAAATCAGAAAAACTCATTAGAGTTCCTGACTCCACTACTGCTAAGAGGAATCCACACTAAAATACAACATATTAATTCTGCTGTGCAAAGTTTTTTCTGGGTGAAAAGGTCTGAAGCCACCTTCAAGCACTACAGACCTTTATTCTGGAATAACTGTAGCATGGGCTTACATTAAAGCACAGGAGGATTTCTGGAGAATGCAATGAGACTAATCACATGTCCAATGGACATGATACTTGTTTTCAAAAATCTGCTGAAGCATAGAAAAACAAGAACTTAAAATCTTTCTTCTAAAAGAAGTCGAAGTCCAATGTTTTCTTCTCCTTTTGAATTTGATAATGCAAGCATGGGTTTTATGATAAACAAAGTATTTGGTTTCTAACTTTGGAAAAACTTCATGAGACATAAACTACACTGAACACTTGGGAACATTGAAACTTTGTGAAACATACAGTTTGTATATATTTATCATTACTCTAAATATGTTCGTTGCACAAAGGCCATGAACTCCCATCATTACCTCCACTTTGCAGACCACAGAGCAGAACAGTAAATGGACAGTAGGTAGTAAATGGATGTGTTTAAATCTGTACATGTTAGGAACAGAAGTTAAGCTTTTCAAAGCTCTTCACTACATCAGGAGTCTAAATGTAACTTTCAAATCCAGCTTTACTGTTTGGAAATCAATAAAATAAGAATCACCAAATCAAAAATCTTAATTCAGGAACTAGAGCATAAACTAAAATGCATGTCAGAATCTTAGGAACATGTCAATCTCTAATCCTCAGTCATTTGAACCCAAAAATTTCTTGTCTTCTGAAAATCACAATAGATGCCCCTTTGTATTTGTGTGTACCCAAATAACTTTTGAAAATCTCTCTGTGTGTTGTTTAGGTATTCTGAAAGACCTTTTTTCCTCTTCTATGCATGAAAGCAGCAGTTCTTTTTCTAAGAATAAAAATGCAAAAAGTCTAATTCATTCTCACTTCTGCTGCTAGATGGGTATTTGAAGGCAATGATATGGCACTGCTAGATGAAAGACAGACTTAGGTTATATACATGAGGCACCTGAATGCCTCTCTGCCTGTATATGTTACTTATTTAGCATATATTCAAAATAATTCTTTTGTGGGGAGCCTCTTATTGGACTTAGAATTTGTCCAAAACTACAGCCAGTAGCAACAAGACTAATTCATCTTCCAAATTATTTACTCTCTGTGGCTGTAGTACTGCTGTATTTACAAGAGTCATACAGAATGAGCAGCATCTGTCTAGATTAGAAACTTTGCCTCCACTGGAGTTAATTAGCAGTGATGGCAGGGAAGTGCAGCCTTGCAATTAATGGAAACATAGGACTTGAATAGCTTCTGTGTTTAAATGGAATTGGGAGGTAATAGAGAAGCAGGGCTGTGAAGAGCTGTGTCCCTGCAGAAGCCACAGTCAAGCAAATTGAACTTCAGTCACTAAAAAGAAAATGGAGAAGGAGAGCATGATTTCTACATGTCCAGTGCTGCTCAGAAATTTATTCTATAACATCCCCAACACACCCATCCCACCTCTGAGGCAAAAAGCCCTGGAAGTGGCCAAGGTAGCAACCACAGGTAATGTGTTTAAGACCTTATCAGAGACAACCTCGGGCAGCAGCTGGTTTGGAAGCCCTCATAAGGAGATGCAACTTGTTACCTATTCCTAATTAGCATAAAAAATACAGGTGAAAAGCCTGAAGAGTTTCAGCTATGCTAATGAATGATCCTACCTAGGAGTCCTCCAGGAGCAAAGCTCAGAAAACCTGATCACGCTTCTGCATAACTTCTAAAGCAGGAATCACATAAAAGTGAAAAATTCTGTCAAAGCAGGAAAAAGGGGGAGCCAAGAGAATTCATTTTTTGTAAGAAGCACAGAAGCTGCTTAAGAATATTACAGCAGAAGCACAGGGCAAAGGTACCGTACTTGTTAAGGAAGTCTTCAGAAGAGCAGAAGAAAGTAAGGTGAGGAAGATTATTACAAAAAGAAGGCTTCTTTCAAAAAGATGAAGTCATGTCTCAAATGAAAGCAAATAGGATATAAAAACCACAGGAAGGCAGTTCAAGGAGCAACTAGCAAAGCACAAAAAAACAGTTCAAGGAGCAACTAGCAAAGCACAAAAAAACAGTTCAAGGAGCAACTAGCAGGAGGAATAAAAACTAACAGTAAATTTTTCTTCACATAAAACAATCAAGAAGCATGCCAGTTGCTGCATCAAATACTGTTCAGGTAATAAACAGGGTAGTAAATAAATAAGTGTACTGCAAAAAATCTGAATTTGTTCTTTACATCACTGCTTACAGCGGGACAAACTGGAGAGATTCCTGAGCTGGAATCTCCCTTTGCATAGTAAAAAGGGAAAACATCAAAGGAGCTGCCCAAAATTGAACTAATAGTGGAAGAAGTTACATAAGAAATTTATAAAATCATGAGTAATGAAGACACAGACAGAAACAGATGTTATTTACTTAAGAGTTCTAAAAGATATACTTTTTTACAGTGAAGGTTATGTAAACCCAATTCCAGGCACAAAATTCTTTCAATCTTATTGGAGAGAGGAAAGTCCTGAATTTACCTTCCTACAGACTGCATGATGTCCAATAGCAGAGGAGCAGCCAAGTCTGGACTAAGGTGAATGAAGGTTGAGAGCACAACTATGGCTAGGCCTAGCGTTTCTTCATCATATTCTTCAAGAATAGCTCCACAGTCATGGCACCTGCAAAGAACAATTTTTAAAACTGATGTTTACAAATTTAAAACAAAGTATTACTATACATACATCTGTGTATAATTATGTCTTTTAAAATACTATTACTTAGTACATTCTACTCCAAATTTATTTAGAAAGATAATGAAATTGTGATCATTCTATAATTAATAACAGTCTATAGCTTTTAAACGTTAATTAAGCTTCTCACTAGCTGCACTGGCTGTTTCTTCCGTGACAAATGAAAGAGGGCCACGGGGCTGGCCTTGTTCTGAGTCCTTCACTGGTAATTGTATTCCAACTCCCTCACTGTATTGGTCTGCTACAGTTTGCACTATCCAAGAGAAGCCTGCAGCAGTGAAGACTAGCCCTCAGCAATGTGAGCACAAGCCAATTCGTGTGACTTGGACTCAGGCGAGGGCTCAAGTCCCTGGTACTCTTCTGTTTAGCAGCATAGACACAAACAATGACACTCATAGATGATCTTAAAGAGATGGAACAATTTCACATTGCCCTTCCTGTTAGTCATGAATTATGAATAACAAATTACACAATTAGGAAACAATATGATTGGTTCCCACAGCAGTTACAGCTATTAAGAAATAAATGAAAGGACCTTTCAGGGGCACAGAACCTTAGATTTCAGACAAGTCTACTTTCCCAGGGCAGATTTGCTTCTGAGTCACTTATCCTACCTGAAATGCTCAAAGACAAGTGATGAAGTTCTGAAAGGGCTCCGTAATGTCTAATTATAAAAGGGATGTCAGATTTAGGAGAGATGAGACAGGCTTTCACAACCTAGGAAAAAGGCAAACCAATGTGGGAAACTGGCTCATCTCAGCCCAGTAGGAAGGCTTGCTTAATTTGATCAATCAGTTGCTAATGACTCCAGCAGATTGTGAGATTTTAACTTAATGGAACTGAACAGGCAATTTTCTTGCCTTTGTTACTGAACAGAAAGAAAATATGCCAACAAAGTCATGAAAGTCAAGCTGAGCTGGTCTGTATGTTAATAGGTGGTGCTTCAGCTTTGCTGAAACGGCCAAGGGAAGTGCCACAGACCAGACTAACTTTTGGGATGCTTCACTTAGTCACACAATAAGATCCATTTCCAGTCACAGCCTGCACAATGGTCCTGTCTTTCTCCAGTGATTATCCTTGCATGTTTGGACTGAGCAGGAAAGAACTTGTAGTTTCTCTTCCCAAGTATTGCATGGCTCCCTGATGACTGCTTTACCTCTCCATTAAATGAATACACTTCTGTTTAACATTTCTTTTAGAGGCATTTGAATCAACCAATTAGGGTCTGAAAAAGCTTTGAGGGTCAGTGAGTATCAGCTTTAAAAATGCTACATTGATTACACATGATTACGCAACACTGATTTCAACAGAAACCCAAAGGAATTTTTATATAGAACTTCTTTTTTTTTCCCTAAGACAAAAGTGGTTTCTGATGGATCACAAAGAACCCTTGATTTAAAATAGGATGGAAAGTGCTTCCCTTGCCCTCTGTGCACACGCAATAGCCTGAGTCATCATTTCACCTGGGCAAAACCATCCAGGTCCTACCCAATTAAAACCACATCTTGCTGGCAGTGTTTAGGAAGTGTTTACCTTGGGGTAAAAAAAATTAAGTAAAAAACTTGGCATAGAGATAAATAACAGAATGTTTCCATAAAGTATATCTATACTTTACTTGACATATTTAAAGTTCAACTAGTTCTTTGAAAGGAACAGAAAAAAAACTTACTTGTCAGTCATCATAATGGGCTGGTCATCAGCAAATTCTTCTGGTGCAGGTACAAACATACTGACTATACTGGGTGCTGACAGCAAGCTAGATTTTGTAGCACCTTATGGCAATGAGGGAAAAAAAAAAAAAAGAAAGAAAATCACTAAACAGAAATCCAAAGAGCAAACTTCTAAAGAATAATCATAATGGTTTTACTATGCCTAGAAATAAGAAATAAAGTGTGTCCACAAAAGGACATACAGCACATTCCTTGCTTCTGCCAGATTATTCCAATTACCTGGAACTATCAATTAAAAATAAATAAATAAATCCTTGGTGAAAAAAAGATGGCAAATAACAAGAAGTCCAGGAAAGTGGGTACAATTGTATCTAGTAGGGAGAGAGGATGGTTCTACAGTTGCTATGAGAGTGGATATCAGAAGATTGTATTCTTCCCTCATACTTGTGGACAATTAACTTTCCACAGTTCTCAGTGACATGACGAAGAAAATAAGTTCTTATGTCTCAAAATCAGGTCATCAATCTATTCATACCATCCCTAACAGAGCCAGAGGAGAGAAACCAGGAAAGAACAGACAGAAGAAATAATTCATGAGGAGTTGAAAAATATTGAAAAAATTGGAGGGCTGATAATTAGAAATGCTTTCTATTGAAAGTCTTCACAAATATCTTTATTCTTCAAAGCTGAGTTGTTCGCTGGGGCACAGCCATTGTGATCATGCCAACACACGGGGTTACCTTTGCCTTTGGCACGTTATATGCACCTAATGTCTGACAGATGCTTGTTTTAATAGGAAAAGTTATGTATAATGAAAGATCCAAAGTCCTGGCTTCTGAGAGCACTGCTTTCCAGAATTACAGCAATATGGGTAGTCTGACTGTCTAACTTCTCTCCAGTAAGGAGAGTTTTCCTCCCTTGGTCCCTTTGTTTTCATTAAGGAGACAACAGCAATTGGAAAAAAAAAATCCAAACCCAAACCCAAACAAAACTAAGTAACATACAGAAAAGACAACTCTCCAGCTAGTCTGATTGCTCAGAAACACTCAAGAATAATCACACTCATTTATGAGCCATCAGAAACTTGGATTAAAGTTACTGTGATGTATGAGCTACATCATTCATCTGCAATGCCTCATGATGAACATTTAAATATTGTTAGCAGTTTCATTCTCCAAGTCACTAAGACAAAACAAGATATTCTGTTCTTAAAGAAAAATATCTTTTTGTTGTCACATGTAGCTGCCATAAAAGAAACAGCATTAACTCCTGTTCCTATATAGCTCAGCTGCAATAACAAAGCCAGGAAGCTCAGCTGATAAACCTCATCATTATTTATATAAGGTGTCCCTCAAGAGTGTCTCACTCTAAAGACCAATTTATGAAAAGCTCATTTTGTGAACCAATTTTTAAAAGAGTATCAAAGCCCTTTTGATGCCAATTCAACCACAGATTAAATAATTCATTATTGACTTTCTGGTTGCTTCAATCTGTAGATTCAGATTTAATGTTAACATTAGCCTGTTCTGATAATATTTAAGTATAGAAACAGAAGGAAGCTTCTCTGTGTAAGGTTCAGATGGAATTTATTATGAGATAATCCTGTTATGGCAGGAAAAGCATATTTAACATCAGCTCTCAGGCAAAATAATCTAAGAAGCTCACGCCATTTCTGAAGTCCATATATGTGGAGTGATGAGGGCTTGTTTCACAAGAATAGGACAGGTTTTCAACAAACATTTCACTAAGCATGGAAGGAAACATTTCATCTACATAGAGAGTTTAGGACTTCATAACTGTCCCCTAAGATTTTATTGGATATGAGCAGACACTTCAGGAAGTCCAGAATACTCCAGTAATGTAGGACAACATCCAGAATGCAAGGAACAGGAATAGATCTTCAGGTTTTTCTAGACAAGTTTTTCCTTTCCCTCACAAATGCATAAAGATCCCTCTGCTGTGACTTTGGAAGTTTCATTATTACGTTCTCTAGATTTAAGTCACCACTGCAGCACACAAATGCTAAAAGCAGTTGTAACCATGTTACGATGCTCAAATAAGACTTAACCACTCAAAATGAAAATGTCCTCTCTTGTTTACTGAAGAGTAGGAAAAAAACCACATGATTTAGGCAAAGAAGGTAGGTCACTGCCTCACTTGCAGGGCTGTAAGAAAGTCTGGATGTACTTCAGCTGAGAGGGAGGAAAGTTCATAAAGAAATGACATTCAACTCTGCACACAGAGTCTTTTATTTCCAGGTTGACAGCCAAAACAAATAACAGAGGAAAGCCAGTACTTCCTTATCAGTTGTTCCTGTCTTAAATTAAATGTTTTGCGTAATAATTTCCCAATAACCTACAATCTACAGGACAGTTGAGGGCATTAAAACAGCTGATTGGAACATAAAATTCAGTACCATTTTGTACTAGCTATAAAACCTTCCTGGCAGTCTTAGCAGAGAGACAGGTCAAATGGACACTGAACTAACCTCTGATTCTTAATGGTGGTCCCTCCAAGTCAGGGTTTAGGCAAACAGGAACATTGCACAGCCTCTTTCCATGCTGTATCTGCTCTGTGAACAAAGAAAGAATTTCAGTCTCCAGAACTATGATTCTGGCATCTGTCACCAGTCACCAGCACCTCAAGTCTTGAACGGTTAAAACAAGAAAAAGACAAATACAACTGCTACTGAAAAAAAAAACAAACAAAAGAGTTACTTTTTTAAGCATAGAGAGGAAGGGGAGAGAAAGACAAAAGAAGTCCATAAAGGAAAAAGGACACAGGTAACCAAATAGCAAAGAAAGCATTTTAGAAAAATGTCATTTAAAAAGGGAAGGAAGTTCTAGCTATAAAGGTTCAACAAGATACAAAATATATGAATCACAAAAAGAGAAAGAGACAGTGTTTAGAAATACCAAGAGACTAGAAGTCTGATATAGTTTGTACTGAAAGAAGCCAGGCACAGAATGATTTTATTCCACAGATAGCAAGCCTGAGAAAAGAGTGGTTTGAAATAAGCAATGAAAGAGACACACATTACATATCCACGTAATAAATAAATAAATTACTAAAGCGTGCATGGACCAAACACAAGTCATATACTTATGTAGGATGAGACCACCTCCTAGTTGGTACATAAATATACCAACTCATATTTTCATTTCTTAAAACTGTGGTGTGACATTGAAATTACAAATAGTCACACTGAGCATTTAACCCTGAAAAAAAACCCCACTGTTCAAATAATAATTTTACTTTTAAGCTAGTGGTTGAACAAGAGACTGAGAGATGAAAAGCTTTCCAGAAAAGAACATTTTCTTTTGCCTCTCCATGCTTGAAGGCCTTTAGCTGAAGTTAATGTTGGAGGGAAAAGTCATAGATGAAGAAAGCTACTAAACTTGCAACAAGATTAACAAGACAGAGTTCCTACGTGGTGTTGAGTATTGACTCATTTCTCTTGAATACAGGCTAACTACTTCTTGCAGAAAAAAAGCAGTAACTTTTCAATCTTTAAAACCCTGTCTGAGAGATTAGTTGATCCAGTTAAGTCTCCTCAATAAATAAACTTACCTGCTGATACGACAAAACCACCATTGTTATCTTTGACAAATTCTGACCTTTATGATTTAAGGATCTCATGCTGAGCATGCTGTTCAGCAGACTGGAATAGAAAGGATAATCCTGAACTACGTACCACATCTTTAGCCACTCTTCAGCTACAAAATTTAGTTTGATGGAACTTCATGCTGAAATCTAAATTGGTGACAAATTGCAACTCAGTTATCCAGAGCTGCTGGTGAGACAATTCAGTCAGCAGAAGTACCACATAACATTTTAAGCATTCCTGTCTCTGGATGCATCTGGATCTGCTGATAAATTCCTAAGTAGCACGATTGTGTAATGCCACTAACATCAAGATGGGCATTGAAATATCTACCATTTATGATAAACCAGAATGAATCCACTGTTTAGTGACATCTGCTATGAATTTGGTCATAACTGAAAATGTTTTACAGACGATAAAAACAAATAAAACAAGTAATGAGTAAATGTTGTGTTTAATTCAGTTTTCATTGCTTTCATTCATCTTAAGGGGAGAAAAAACAGTGAGTGAACAGAAACTTCATGTGTTCAGCATGAGCTGGCAGAAACTTCTCTAAAGAGAAACAAAACTGGCTGGTATAAGGCACAACTCTGTGATGTACCAACACCATTGTAAAAACACATGCAAATAAATAATTCCATGCACCAGGGATGAAATCCTATACCTAATGAAATCAACAGTGATACTTCCACTTCTTTCAATGAGGCCAGGGAATAATCCAGGTAATATGCAAAACTGTAGGCACACCACTGTACCAGAGGATCTACCTCCCAAATATGTAACTATTCCAACTCATACCAGGTGAGAATCTTGTACTCACTACAAAGATTCACTTTAGACTTGATCTTGATTACTTATCTGCGATGGTAGAACAGAAATATTCCTCTTTTTTGAAGTGGATTGTTACACAGTAATTGATTTAGAAAATAAAAATAAAGAACAATAAATGCAGCTCACCAGTATCCCAAGTGCTGATATTGTGAGGAGCACTAGACTGGTGTTCCAGCTGCCTCTTCATTAGCTGGTTCATTGTCAGAGCTCCCAAAGAGCCTCTTTTCATTTGTCTGAACTGAGCTGCAAGTCAGAAATGCAAAAGGATTTCAGGAGCTCAGACAACACTTAAAACTACTCTTATTTCCTGATCTTACAAGCCAGCATTATATAAATACTGAAAGGACGATGACTGCTTGCTCTAAGGATCTTTCTCAAGTCAATACACACCTTTCACACAACTACACAGGCTACAATTCTGGCTTCAATGCCATCAGTCAGAAGTGGCTTGGATTCACTGTGTCAACTGTCAGTGCCTTTTTATCTCCAAATATCATGAAAGTTCATCAAAACACTGGGTATCTGTGAAGTGTCAGATACCACCCCAAAATTCCCATTCTGAGTCAACAAATGTGTTCTTGAATCTCACTCATACACAATGTACCAAGGAAGGAAACTCAGTCTCCTCCTGGCAAAGTAAGGATTGCTGCTCTACGTCTGTGCTCACTGCAAGAAAACAAATTCACCGACACTAGTACCCTCCACCAGCACCCTCCGAGGGTACCACCAGCACCCTTCGTGGGTGGCACAACCTGAACATGAATCCTACATACCCACCACTCAGGCTTAACACCTGCACATTCTGCTGGAGTGTGAAGCCAGCACACCTTTGAAGGTGAGACCCTTTTGTAACTTAACTGCCATATTTCCTACACAAAGCTATCTAGCAACAAGCATTCAATTTTTCCTCATCCAACTATTTACTTCTTTAAAAGGATTGCTTTATGAGATATTTCTCACTGGATAATGTTCAAAATCAAAACATAAAGTGGATTTAAAATTTTACACTTTTTGTTTATGTTGATTTGGTGCTTAGTAACATGACTGAAGGGTGGACTTGGCTAAATTACCATGCTAAAGGTAATTTCCAACCTAAATGATTCTATGTATTTTCTATGCTCAAACTGAAGAAACAGATTATACACAATTCCTGAGTTTCTTACTTTTTCCTTCCTTCATAAAAAAAATTAAAATTGAATGAGTATAATAAATTCACTTGGACAGTTGAGTCCGAACAATATATTTCCACCACTGAAAATAAAATCATTGTTCACAGTACGAAGACAGAGTTTTAAGACCATGCTTGAACAAGGACTGTGAAACTGCTGACACAAATATCCAGGAAAGCTTTTAAAATGTTGCCTTAAGTATATGTTTAACTTCTTTCCTCAGTAGGGCCTTAAAACAAGGGCAACAAAGTAAAATCTTTTCCGAATGATTATTTTCATCTGCAACTACATTCAACATCATTAAAAAGGACATTAACATAATATCAGTTAGTTCCCTTCTAAAATTCCAAACAGTATCCAGCTAAGCTGTGAAATTAAACTCAGCATTTCACATTATTAACTGTGATGAAGAACTACAGATAAGGGATAAATTACAACTTTCACAAAGCTCTGAAGGGTTGAGTGCCTTCTAAAATTGCTGTACTCAGTTTCTATCAGAGACTTTAAAATGCAGACTAAGCAGAGTACTCCCTCACAAAACATACACAGGCCTTGCATAATAGTAAACACAATAAATACTTCAGAGGAAATCTGCATGCTGAAATTATTTTATTGGATAAATTATTTCAAGTTTTCCTCATTATATCCTTTTCAGTGATACCCTTTCAAAGTCCACTTAAATTCTATTTTTGGTCCAAGTACAAACCTCTACAGCATTTTTTCAAAGCAGTCCTGGTGTAACTGAGCTGGCGGAACTGAAGCAGACCAAGAGACCATTCCATATTTCACTTTTAAAAGTTATATTGCAGTTGCCTTTCATAGTAAATTAGGAAAAAAACAGAATTTCCATCGTTTCCAGGGCAATGATTTTAAATAGATGCTTTATCACTTTATCAAGCACAGAATTTCCTGATAAAAGAACAGCAATTAATGTTAGAACTGACAAGACTGCTTGGAGAGCAGATGACTGTCAAAATAGAGAAAATTATCTCTTTGAATTTTCTTAACAGCTTTTTGTGATTGTAATTAAAAAAATTTCATGCATATTTCACATGATCAGGCTATTGTTGAGCAGGTTTGTATTTCCAGGACTATTTAGCTCATTTCTCAAGGACAGCCATGATTTCAAATATTGATAAGTTAATTAAAAAAATAAAATAAAAAATAAAACAAAAAAACCAAAACACAGAAATATAAAAACCAAACCAAACCAAACCAAACCAACAAAACAAAACAAAAACAAAACAAAAAACAAACAAACAAAAAAAAAAGAGTTGCCAGCCTTTGAACAGTGTTGGAGCCAGGCTGATTGCTGTGGATCAGCACGTAACTTTTCATGCCTGTGACTGACTAGTGGCATAGGGAGGGAAGTTTTCCCTTATCAGGTTTTCTCCAACAAACCTAACAATCATGAAAAAATCAGTAACCTTCATATAGTAGCTGGCAACTCTTTCATTTGTTAGCTAGTGATCTACACAATCATCCCTCCGTTCCTGTGGAATTCTCTACTCAAAAAGAGAAGTTCAAAGGCAAAATCTTCCTGTCACAATCAGTGATGTATGCTTCCTGTGGCCAGGCACTGGCTGTAAAAGTAATGTTATCTCTTTGTGTTACTGAAGTGTCTTGTGCTCACAGTCCTGATCAGGGCTTTTTATGCCAAGCACTGTAAAGACACACAGTAGGTCACAACCGTTTCAGTCTAAATGGACAAGAGACACAATGGAAGCATTCATGTTCTTTTTTGCAGCTGTAAACTGAGGCACACAGAAAGAGGAAAGAAATATTTACATAGGAACTTAGGCTTAACATCATACCAGTAATATTTCCAATTTCACAGAACCACAGACTATTCTGAGTTGGAAGGGACCCACAAGGAACATCGAGTCCAACTCATAAGTGAATGGCTCATATGGGGATCAAAGCCACGACCTTGGTGTTACAAACACCATGCTCTAAACAACTGAGCTAATCTCGGTGTCATATGTTGGTATTTACAGGAACCCTCAGCACTCAGCTAAACCCACAAGAGATAGGTCTTAACTGGTACCTCTTCAGCTGCTTTAGGAAGTGACATCTGTATCATTAGGTGGCCAACAAATGTACTCTGACTATGAGATACATGACATGAGACGCGTGTGGGAAAACTGGAGAGGTAAGATCTAATTCAGAGTATTCAACTTGCATGTCTAAATTAACACCTTCCTTTAATAGGCCAGAAACCCCTTCTGATCAAATCAGCAGACAATGAATTTCAGAAGCTGAAATTTAACATTTCTATAGCAATCTGAAATTGAAGCACAGCAAGACAGTTGAGTTGATCTAGCAGTTCACTGGTATCAAAGGTCATTTCCCCTCCCTTTTCTACTAGTCAGAGTTCTGTCCCATCAGCCTTCAGATGTGTTATTTAGCACTACCTAGATGGACACACCATTCTGAATTTTGTTAGTGTTCTAACCATGTTATCTTCATGTGCTCTGTTAAGCCATGTGTCATGTCTACTTGAGTCAATATAGTTCATTTTCAATTGAAATGGATATGGGAGTCTCAGATAAATAGTTACCACATTACAGCAAGCAGCTGAGGAAGTGGCATTCAAGGCATTTTACAAAAATTGCATGAGATTCTTTCCCTAAGGTACAGCAAGAAATGTATCAAAGGCCACAGTAACAGCCCAGTGGAGTTCTCATCCTCTGCTTCTGTGCACTGACAGTTGACAATGCTTTAGTGAAATATTGCTTTTAGCTGCTACCTACTTTAATTCAAGAAAACCACAGTTATCAAACCTGCCATGTCACAACAGAAAATCTTGTACCCATTAACTGCTAAAATCCTGCTGACCATCAGAGGTTTAACAGCTCTAATTATATCCAACACATTATTTCCACAAATCCATGAAACTCAGAGGAAGGAATTTACCATACATGATATGCATTTGCTGCACAAATACAGTAACTTTGATTTAATCATCAAACCAGAGGTAAACTTACTTGATATGGAAGAGTGACTACTTGTCTCTGGGACACCTGCTTCAAGGGTCGGTGCAGATGATGATTCTCTTGGCATTTCCAGTGTTGAAAGTCCTTTGGCAGCAGGATCTGCATGTGAAAATTGTGCTTTTTCAAATCATTTCAGGCATCCATACACCATCTGGCATTCCCAGCAGTTTTAAAAGGATTCAGTGTGTGTGTCACAAGAATTTTTATAGGGGAACAGTGCTCAAAATCACTTTTTAAAGGAGATTTCTGCCTGCGGTCTTTAGAGCTCAGAACTAATAAATGCACATCGTTTGATCTTGATCCCACTCAGAGTGATTATTGGAACCACCAACATGGAAATAATAGAGGAACCACTGATGTAAATCTAGTTTAAGTGATGGCTTAACATCTTTTAAAAGCCTTATCCCCAACATGTTGTCTGGTTTACCCTTCAAAAGGCTGTTGATCCAGCAGTTGATCCCAAAGATTCATAAAGTTTAAGATTCTTTCACTAAAAAGATTCCACTTGGTGTTACAGAACTGGCACAGCAGTTTCAGGGATGACAGTGCTAGTTATTGCATGAAAACTGGCCCTTATGAATGGTCAAAGAAGCACTGAGTCTAATTGCACAATTCTTTCAGGACTCTGCTTTCCTAAGAACCCAGTTCAAAAAGGTTCAAAAGCACTCAGCTCTCTTTAGTTTCTATAAAGCTCCAGTAGTTCTTCAGCTTACTACAACCATAAATGGGACAATAGGCCTGAAACATAAAGGGAACAATGTAACTATGATTACACTGAACGACTGCTCCTTGTGAAAGTGGAATATCATAATAAGAAAGTACACTGTGATTGTCTCTGAAGCAATTAAGAAAAAAGTGAGGTCAGGAACACATAAATATTCCCCCTCACTGCCCCACACAATTAAAAGCGCAGCAGCATACAGTTTTTCAAACTGTTTCACAGATTCAATTGGAAACTGAGGAAACAGAAAAAACTTATTTTCTCTCCACCTGAAAAAACTTAGTAACAAAACTTTGCATTGAAATCACCTGAAAAAACTTACAGTACACAGAGGATTCCCCATGCTTGAATTTTAAATTTTTAACAAAGATTTAAACAGGCCATGTAAACTTTGTGGATACCTAATACAAAAGTTTTTAGAGTATAAAACCAAAATATGTGTGTATGTCTGTTCCTAAATGCAAACTGTGGTTAATTCTAAGTGCTCTTAGTTCTGAAGTTCACAGCCTGCTCAACTTTGCACTTTGTGATCCACTCTGCTTTCCACTGCCTTATGCTGGCAAAAGAAATAAAGGACAAAAATCACTACACCAGAAGAGAATCAGTGTAGCACAGACTAGTTCAGCAGGATAAAAGGCACAGAGGTATGACCACTTTTCTGACTCCCTGCATAAAGAGGCCATGGAGTTTCACTCCTTAACTTTGAATCAGAATGAATATTTTTGTCACTGAGTTCCACTTTCTTTTCAAATGGGCCCTAGCACAGGCACAATGCCTGTATCAGTACATTCCTTGTGAGAAACAAACACCTGGAAGCATCAGCTGCCTGGGACCACATCAGATGCTACATATACACATCTCTCCCTATAAATATACACATCTCTCCTTACACCAGTCTGTTACTAAAACCTTCATGCAGTAATAAGCCTTTCAATTGGGTCAGTGAGCTCACCTGCCTCCTTCTGCTCTCCCAGCTTGTCAAGGATGTTAAAGGAAATGTCCAGGTATTCTCTCTGAATAGCACTCACAGCAATCTTCCTCTGCTTTCTCTGGCGAGGAACAATTTGAATCTTAAATTCTGACTCCTCAGTCTCCTCTTCTTGTTTCTGCTCTGCGTTTTGTTCGGTGTCAGACTCTGTGTTGGTATCAAGTTTATCACTTTCTGTTTGCTTTTCAGAATCTTCAGGGACTTTAATAAGGACTGTCTTTACATTAGGGCTTGGAATTGTTCCACTAGGTCTAATTTCCTCCACATTGAGCTCTGAGTTATCATCAAGGGACATTTCTGGAAGGGCAAATGACTTCTGCAGCAGGTCCCTTTTCTGTTTCAGTGTTAGTGGGTTCCCAGAGGACACGTCCTGAGGTTCTTCCGGCTTAACTAACTCTGAAGAGTCCTTTTGATCTTTGGGAGAAGTGGAAATTATCTCCTCTATTCCTGATGAAGTATTGTTGCTTGTATCCTTAGAACTAAAGTCTTTGGAGCAATCTTCAATGCTGAACTGTACCAGAGGAGTTGTGCTGAGGCTGAGTGCAGAGACGTTGATAGGAGTTGAAGGAGATGACACAGCAGTTTTTCCAGAGACCTCATCGTTCAGCGGGTTTGTTGCTTCTTCTTCTTCATCACTCTCCACTATTCGAAGGGGAGGAAGTGGTTCAAAGACTAAAGAGTCACTGTCTGAAGTGGAGAGCACTGAATGCTTTTCAGGACCCGATGTTGAATCAGAGGACAAATCTATCAGATCTAAATCTTCCTTGGGACCAGCAGGTTTAACTGGGGAGTCCACTTTTACTTCATAGGTTTCCATGCAGTTTAGCCTAACTTCTGGTATGACAGGCCTTCTTGTTTCCTGGAAACTCTCTGTACGAGGAAGACTTTCTTGTGTTTCTATATTTTCAGCTTTAGTAGAAGAATTCTGCCGAGATCGTCCATAATCGCTCTGCCTGTGCATGGCATAAGCAGCAGGGACAGGTGGTTTTTCTAAGTCACACCGGTCTATGCAGGACTTCCTGCGATGTTCATCTAATGAAAACAACAGGGAGTCTGCATTCCCTATATCAAGAGATTTTTGTTTTAGAGAGCGCAGTTTTTTTTTCTGAATGCTTTCTTCTCTCACACAGCGTAGAATACTGTCTTGTAAGGCCCCCGTCTCTCTATATTCAGCCAGCTCTATTTCACCTGATCAAAACAGAAAGAGCTAATACTACCTCAGTTGGAGACTTTTGGCAGATATCTTCATCTTTATCTCACAATTCAACATTTCAAATACAAACCCAGTATTAGTCAAAATTGTCCACATTCGTTTTAACCTCAGAATCACATTACACAGATTTTTACAAAGAATAATAACAAAAACGTGCCATTTGGATAATAGGATTTATCTAAAAACTGTCCAAACTCTATACATCCTGGACAGATGTACCCTGAAAATAGACTGTTTAGCCTTGTGCATTGAAAGAAGACATTTCTACAGGTACTTGGGCTGGCTGCATGTAGTACACCTACATTAATTTACTGCAGCAAAGTGGGCTTAAAATGGATGCTTCTAATTCAAGAAGCAAGGGTAGTATCAGCAGTAAGTCTAGCAACTATCACACCCCTTAGTCATAGCTCCTTGTCCTAGGGAGGAGGGAAGCAAGCACAGTTAACGCTTGCTGGTACTACCACTGCACTGGTATTTTGCTGTGCAAACATACTCACTGAGAACATTTAAGGGGTTAACACTGTTGTATTATTATTATGAATTAAATATTTTCACATAAAACAGGATATTCCTAATCATCAATATCCCCACGTTTCAAAATACTTCACACATGAATCACCACGCAAAAAAAGAAGTGAGAAAAGTTAAAGTAGATGTTTGCTCTAGTCAGAATCATCTCTCCCACCCCATGCAAACACCTGAAAGAAAAAAAAGGCAGGAGGGTGGTGATGGAAATCTCTTCAACTTTTTTGAGGCTATTCATTTCAGAACCCTAAATTTGAAATCAAAATAGTTCCAACTTTTCAAAACCCCCAAATGACCATTTCTGCCAATGGGAAAGTGTAACATTTGCAGCAGCAACAACAAATTTGCTTACCATAGAGTCCCACCTCACCAACAGAATCAATTTCTAGTAAAAAATTAATTTGAGTAAAAATCTTCAGCCCAATGGTCAAAGAAAATTCCAGCAAATCCTCATAAATTTTTTTAATTCAAAAGAGCTTAACTTTTCAGAGAACAACTGCTGATTTCAGATATTTTTATTCTGGAATGCCTACTCCGAGATTCTTGAAAGATAATTCATTCAGGAAAATGAGGAGTATCTGCTCTTTTAAGTCAGATAGAGTAGCTGTATTCAAATCAGGCAGTGCAACAAACTCTAAAAAGAAAGGCGTTAGCTTGAAACTAAGAGTAGGAAATTGTATTTCTACATGAATTTATACCAACAAAACAATTCATACTTCTTTGAGCATTCATCTCAACTGGCTGATATTTCACCATTTTGCTGCCACCAATTCTTTTCAGTCTTGCAAAGAAAGTTTGAGACTCTTTATTGCAAGGTCCAGTTGGTGTATCATGAATATCAGATTCATCAAAAACACTGTCTTCCTCTGCTGGAGAAAGAAAAAGCTTTATTACTCTTAAGAGAGCACAATTTCTCGAATGAAAAGCTGTCTATGTAACAAAACCCCAGCTAGTTTCAACTAAATTTGATTGAAAAATGAAGAATCATCTGAAGTTTGCAAGACAATTTATATCCCAGGTATAACTTTGTCATTCTTGTTACCTCTTCGGTTAAAGTCAGAGATAAATGAAAAATGGGTTACAACACAACAAAAGTATACCAATGCTTTTACCATTCTAAGCTGATCTTTTCTACTGATAATAATACAGACTGTTTAGATGGAAGAAAAACACTTGATCAGGACACTGACTCGAGTAAACAACTGCTGTAACGCTCAGTGAGAAATGGTAACCTGAAGAAGACGGAAATTACTCAAAGAACTGCAGGGTCAGTTATAAACCAGCAAAATACGAAAGTGAAAAAGGAAAAAATGGATAATCTGGAGAAGCTGGTAATAGAATAAGACCTAAGAGTATGAACTATGAAATTATTGATATAAGTAGTAATAGTAAAGTGTTATGCTCTGAGACCTTCCAGTTGAAAATGGCAAAGAGAAAGAAAGATCCAAATCTATTTATCCATCTCAAAAATGCCACATCATCTGTATGAAATGGCTATTAAAAGAAACAGAAATTAAAAAAGGAAAAATCCATACTTATCACGAGGAATCATTCTGTGATTCTACATCCAGTGATTCATCTCCAAGGAAATAAAACACTACTGGGACCATAAAGAAAACAGAGCACTCAAAAGAAAAACAAAGTTTGCCTTGTTTATTCTAGCAAGCAAATATGGAGAGGAAATGCATTTGGTGTCTAGGAGTGGAGAGGCAAGTAAGTCAAAGAGTTAGAATGGATAAAAACTGAAGACTTAAACTCGACATAAATATCTTTAGCTTTGAAATTTCTGGAAAGTGCTAGTACATGTGAAGCTATGGAACTGCCACCTAAAAGCACCAGGGCATAAGATACATAATTGAAATGACAAATCCAGAAAAATCAAACAAGGTTGATAGTAAGAATTTCTACATGAACTGGGTTTAATAAGTTAGGAGATCACTTTTAATGTCACGTCCTATGTGTGACTTCTTCTTCCCCTTGGCAACAAATGGTTCTTCTCACAATACTTATAACCAGTTCTACAGCAGTCTGCATACTTGATTCCCACAACACTCACAAACCCCACAACAAAGTTTGGCAGAAAAAGTAGGAAAAAGGTTCAATAGTTGGAAAATCCATCTTTAGTATAGGGATTCTTGCTGCCCGACAAGAAATTCTCATCTGTTCACTTCTCTAAACACCATTTTTGATGATGACAGCAACACACACACTACCTGACCAGAGATTAAACAAGTCTCCTAAGAAAAGGTGGGAAAGGCTTCAACTTTCCAAGTCCCTATGGAATTATATTGGCTGTTTCTTCCAGATGGAAGAAAACTTTCCTACATCCTCCTTTTTCTGCAGCCCTTCCACAAAGGAGGAGAATAAGCCCTATGGTTAAGTCAGTATTTACAGAGTAAAATGCGTCCATTTATGGTCCTTTACCTCCACGCAGCCCAAAGCCCATCACAACAGCTTTGGAAAGCAAGTAAATATTATTAACCTTACTGTAAACATAGGGAAACAATGATGAAGTGAGACACAAGGCCACCCAGGGAACCAGTGTTGGACAAGCTGGGTACTTAGTCACCTCACTTTGTCTTAGAAACATCTCAGAATCAATCCAGAAAGTGAATGCACTTTGTAAATGTATTATTACTACCCTCAGCATTATTAAGTCACTATGAATTAAATCATTAACTTGGCTCAAAACAAAGATAAATTTATAGTAAGGCCACAATTATTTAAACACTCTTAGCCCTCCACTACCAATACTAAACATCCAAGTGAGTGAGAATATGCGACACATAGGTTAAATCCATGTTAAGCTTGCTTTAATTTTCGAGAGGTGAGTAATAGGGTGTTCAGATAATAAAAAAAATGTGTTCTTCTTTTGCTGGATATCTTTTCACAAGCAACAAGCAGCAAGAGGAAAAGGGACCAACATGCATAACAAGAGTGCTTCTTGGATTTTTTTTCAGAAGTTTGCTCCACACTAAGACGACTGTTTGAGAAGGAGGATGTAAATCACAAACAAGCAGCTAAAAGGCAAAATAACTGAAAAGCAGCTACAGATTATCATCAAAAGAACCTGCTAAACCTGATAAAACCTTTTGATCACTAACACTTACCACGTAATAAACCTCACAATTGTAAGGAGTTACACTCAGTGACACCATGTGACTTCAAGCCCCAAGCTTACACCAGCTCACATCATCAGAGCACCCTTGCAAGCACATAGAGTTAACAATCGAACACTGACTCTAGGGGTTGAACCATTCTCTTCTGCCCTTAGACATCCACAAATACATTTGCATTAAGCTAGTCAACTTCAGCTCCTTTAACAGAGAAAAGCAAACTATAGACTGAATTGAAAATTTTCTCTTTTCTTGCTATGATTCCAAGTCATTACAATGTAAAATCAGAATGTGGCATTAGGCTGGTTGCACACCTTGTGTGTGAACACAGTCAGTTAGCACTGCCATGGAAAAGGCCAAGAACTATCATCACTATCATGGTGACTGAACCACTAAGTTTAAGATACACTCCCCCCAAGAGATGTGAGACATCTCAACCTAAGGAGCAACTGTGAATGTCTTTTACTGTAGGTGGCTATAGCTGGTCAGATAAGTCACACTTCAGACTTAATTCTGAGTATTATGTTCTAAGGTTTAGACCCTATTTACCCATTTCTACAACAACTGCAAGATTTAATGAATTAAATCAATGACTATCATACAAATCAGTGTTAAAAGTACCTTTCTCCTTCTCACTGTATCGGCTTATGTTACTGTTGTCACTATACAAAGGACCAGCAGTTGCATGGGGCTTGCAGCTGTGATACTGAGCGTTGAGGGTATTGACTGTGATGTGGATTAGGTGAAGTACAATCTTGCTGATTTCACAGTCTCTGTAGGGGTACTGTTCAGCAAAAGAGAAAAACTTCAGCTTAAAAACTAACTTTTCTCCTTGGATAAACATTTAGGCAGTAAAATAGAAAAATTACAAGAATATGGTCAGCTGGATGCCCTTTGCCTTCCTTTCGTCATACATTAACAATTACACCATGAGAAGCAGGACTGTTGTCAGCTTTGTACACAGAATTATTTTAATAAAATATTAGAAGTCCATATTAGTAACATTTAGTGTCTCCACTTCCTTGTATGCCCTACAGACTTCCTAGAAATTTGTTAAGTATATCAAAAGTACTCACAGTTCCATTTCAGTGCATAGACACATTACCATTTAACATCACTCAGCTAAAGAATACAAGTTGTTAAACTGACACACTCCCCCATTTAAAGTTACTAATTTTTCAAAACTAATTTTAAGTTACTCAAAATACTTCTCACTGGAATTTCATACATCATTTTCCTATTTTCAAGTTCATACTTTTCTTTCTCAGGTAAACACACAAAAGACAATATACAGTGCAGAAGCAGAGATGAAGTCAGTAGCACAGAAGAAAGCCTAACTATTTCAGACACTGAAATTAAATGCAGTGAGTAAGCATATAAAAGAAAAGTGTTCTTTACAGTTCTTTTCACTTGCTGTACATTTAGGTGTTCCCTGCAACAAATTTTAAATTGAAGCGTAAATTTTTCTGTGGACAGCATCTTTTTAAGACCACTCACCTTATAGAGAATAACGAGCAAAGCCTTTAACCACATCTGCCGAATGTGAGGTTTGAGGGACCAGAGGGAGCAGCGAGGAGGCTGTTGAAAGTAATGCCTTAGCTGAGGACAAGTGCAATATTTCAACACCTGCACCACCAAGGGAAGAAGGTGTTTTCCCAGGTTAATATTATAGTCCATCACCTGAAAAGAGCACAGGAGTTACCTCAGCAAAACCAAATCCACTTATGTCGAAAAATAAAATAATACAGTTGAGGTCCTAGTTAAGTGAAAAGAAATGGATAGTTTTAAGGAAGCCTCACTACCAGTGAGAAGCTTTCTGCCAGATTGCCACGTTCTCATTTTAGCTAGATAGGCAAAATTAAACAAAAGAAAATGTATTCTGAAAGCCTTTCATTCAGTACAGTCTAAATTCTAACATACACTGGCAATTTCATAAAGTATATTATGGTGGGATAGCCCTGTATTATAGCACAAGCTGATCATACTTCAACACACAAAGCCATATCATGTATATCCCATGTTTAACAGATAGGATGCAGCTGTGAGCTTTGGGGGTTGGTGTTGCATATTTTAATTATTTGGGGGCTTTGTATTAACACTGTTTTGCCATTTTTTAATTTTTTTCTCAACAGGCTTGCCACATTAGGTGTTTAAGCCTCAGGTTCTGGAATTAGGTAATGACACTAGAATCCCACTCTCCACCACAGCAAAGGTAAGAGTATGTCCACTATGTTATGTGAGAAGTCTAAGCACACAAATTCTAAAGGATCCGAGAATAAAGTGAATGAAAAATATCTTGCTTTAAATAAAATGCTCATCAATCTTAAGTGGCAGTGTTGCTCCAGACAGGTTGCTGTGATTACTGCTACTCATATGCCTTGCCTTCCATGAACTTTGAAGAGCATTATAGTATTTGGGGTCTGTCCTAGAGGTTTGAATCCTGATCGTTAGGTGCAGTGAGGCCACATATTTCCACTACCCTGGCACAACTGTGCTTTCGATTGAAACTGCATTGCTATTTTTCATAATCTTCCCATTTCCATTGCAACATTAGCTATTTTTAAAATCACACACCCTGAAATCATCAGTTAAACTAGATGCTAACAAGGATCCACAAAGCTCTCATCTCTGATGCTGACCTACACTGGTTGACACCCAGGAAGATGTAACAACAGGCCAAACCAACGCCAGCACAACCCCAAGACCTAACATGTCCCTGCAGTTTCAGTGGACTAAGCACATTTTATCAGGAGCTCTGTACATCTAAACAGTCTGTATTTGTTTTGTTTTTCATTAGAACAAGGGGATGAGCCTAATTTACAAACACTAAACTCATGTCTCAAGTTCTCTCTAAACAAGATGACTAGTTTTTCCACGTAAAATTCTCTATTTCGATGCGCAGCTCTCTCAAATATTTGTGTTGCGTGCACAAAGCTAAAGAGATGAACCCCCATGCTTTTCCATATAGGGTGAGCCTGTCGAATATATGATATATATTATCACCCAATTTGGTCCTACACTGCAGTGCCTATGTAACTTGTGATAGTTACAGAGCACGGTTAGGAAAAACTCATCCATACAAAGAAGACAGAGCGCTGCCTTAACGCACAGCCTATGCTGTAATGCAAACACGTCTCAGGCTGAGCAGACCCACTTTTTAAGCTCCCACAGGGAGATTTGGGATGGATGCTGGGCCAGGCCTGCGCAGCAGCGCCACCACGTGGGGCAGCACCGCACTGGCGGCCAGCGCCAAACAGGCAGCTTGGGCTGCCAGGGGGAGAAATAGGTGGGTTATGTCTTCAGCAGTTCAAAACACTCAGATTTTATGATGAAAAATACTAAGAGATATTGGACTTTTTTTTCTTGAACTGGCGATTCCAATCAAGCTTTGAATCAAAATCAACGAACCAGCAAGCCAACCCAATCCCAACCTTTGTGGAGCTGGCAGGGAAAGCAAGTATTTATGACCTCAGGAACTAAAACTGAAATAGATCTCTTAGGAGCTCAGTATTGACCTTACACTGTGTAAACACATCTTCAGATTGCAAAGAGCATTTCTCTTGCAGTAAAGTGATTCCCAACACTAAGCAGCCCTATAGCTAAGAAACAAATTCCCCCAAAATATAAACTAAAATATTGATGTCTGCTGCACAGAAAAAAATTCTGGCCTACTGAAGTTCTCAAACTCCATTTGACGTCAGAGGAACTAGGATTCAATTATGAAGCTTTTAAACAGAAATGGTGAATTCAGCTATCATGAGACATTTTAAAGGTGGAAGAGAAAGGCAGGTGGTGATATTTAGAGTTGCAGTAAGCAGTACTTTTGAAAATCAGGTCAACTATGATCACTGAAATTTGAAGGTTACAGTGGACCCCTGAAATCAAAACCCTCTTGTTCCCCTAAGGTCCTTTATGAGAGTCTGTGATAAGGAAAAAGCATTGAAGTCATGATAATGCTTCATTGTAAACAATACTCTATAAGTGTGAAATATTTTTCAGCCCAGTACCACGGACTTGCTATAACTAAGAATTAATTGAGCCTTAGAAGAGACTTGTGAGGTAGAAAATTATGGTCCTCCTTACAAGATGGAGAAAGAAGGTACAAGGCAAGGATGTGCTTGGTCATTTATCATAGCACCGTAGGCAAAAGTTCATCATGGTGATGCCACTTCCTAGGAAGGGGAGAACAGAAAGTACTGGAAGAAAAACGAGCCTCCTACAAAGTGAAGAATGTTCAAGAGTTTACAGATCACTCACACAGGGAAACAAGCAAGAACACATGGGTCCCAGGTCTTCCTGAAGAGGAAAGGAGGAAATACACATGAGGAAAGTAAGGCATTCACAGGCTAGCGAAAGAAGGCAAAGAGGTCTGAAGCAGTCACTAATTTTTCATACAGTAATAGTATTTGCATGCCTCCATGCACACAAAACCATTATCCCTATGCCAATGAGGCAGCAAGTTTAGACTACTAGTAGAAAGTAGAAATTCTTTCACCAACAGAAGAGGTCTTGAAGTTTTAAGTCAGATTAACACATTTAGCCATTATTTCGCTACAAAGAACGCTATGCTACCACCATTTCAACAACAGGCAATAAGCAATAGAGGCAAAAAGTAGTAAGTGCCTTCACCTACCTGTGCTATTCCAGCAATAAAGGCATTAAAGCATGTTGAAACACGCATTTTTTGCGGTGCAATCATGAAGCATCCTTCCTGCTGATCATAGCCAAGCAGGACGTACAGATGGCGCTTGACTGTGTTGAAAGCTTTAGCACTGCTGATGTCCGACTCGGCGCTGCTCTCATCCTTTGCCATGAACTTCATCAGCACCGTAATGAGCTGGTGGACAGTCTGGTGATCAATCCCAGCATCCTCTGGCAGCAGGTCTTTTATCGTATTATCATTCTCTGGGGAGGGTTGTCCTATCAGCACAAGAGACACTGGAATCAGACACTGGGTAACACCGTAAACAGGGTACAGCATACAGGTAGGAAATATGAAAAATTCTACCAAATAATGATTAAACAAAGAATGAAGACTTTCCCTTTCAGCGTTGAACCTGTATTTCACTTAAATAACCTGGACCAAAACATAGGCACTATTATCATTTATTAGTTCTTAGGACACTATGTATTATGTGAAAACATTGATGACTTTTTCCCAGAGTAGAACCTTAAGATTTGGTTTATAAACTCTGAATGGAAATAATCAATCTGTAGTACTCTCCACAGGAATATAATAATGTTAAAGACAAGAGGCTACTTACAAAGCAAAGGAAGGCTTGGATGCTGGCTGTCACTATCCAAAACAGACACACTGCAAATAACACTTGCCAACTGAGCAAGTGTTTTCATTCTCATATTTTAATTTTTTTTTAATACAGTATTTCCAGTCACTCTTAAAATCATGTATGATTAATAGAATTTTCTAGCAATTCCCTTTGAAATTATTCTCTTCCATTTCACCCTATGTATGAAGCCTTTTTTTAGTGCTTAGCTGTTTCTAAAGCTCTACATGATAGGAACATTAGGAATGAAAAAACAGAAATCATTTCACACAACAGTAGATACAACTCTTTTTATTAAATAATTCTGAATAAATCCATAGCCAAATAACAGTAAAGTGTATTAGTCCACAGTGTTCTATTTTAAAAGACCAACTTAAATTAAATATTTTTGTATAAATAAAATGCATTATATATGCATTATATGCAAAATAAATTAAAAAATTTTCAGTGTATTGATCAACGAAAGGAATAAAAGAAATATTTTGACAGCATCAAAACAGGGCAATACATGAACATTAATTTTTTATTGCACCATTAATTTTAGTTTTTTCATTAATCACTATAACTGAATAATTAAAATTAATTGTTACTAAAATGCATTCTGATGTATTTTCTGATCCATGGTTAAAATCTGTCTGACAGTGAATAATTGAGATAAAGGAAGCTGGTATGAAGCAGAATTATAAAGCAATCCACTTGTTTTCATTTCAAGCGTAAATCCTTTCAACTACCAGACAAAGTCCTTACTTTTGCAACAACACTTTAATTTGAAAATTAAACAAGCAAGATTACTCAAAGTATAATCTTAAAATGGCTCCTGCATCTGTGTTAGGGTTACTAGTGAGCATTTAATATCCAAGTTACTTACATGCCCTAGGTTTTATGTACATTCATAGCTATATATTTATAGTAAATACTAAAAATTATTTTAATATTCTAATTTACCGATATTCTCAATGTAATACACTATTCTGACAAGGGACTTGCTGGTACAACTGCATCTTCACTAGACAAACTGCAGTGTCTGTAAGTTTTTTGAACAATAGTAAAATATTTTACATTTTTTACTGGTGGGTGAGCAAAGGTGTTTGTTTGATTGGCTGTTTTGCAGAGCATGGGAGAAGATTGTTATTTCTATGACAGGTGAAAATGAAAACTGTCATTCCACTGGGCAGGGGGGTGTACAATTTTCAGATCCACATCTATTAAGAATAACTTTCCTTTCCTGGTCTCATTTTGGTAAAAAGAAACAATGAACTTCATGTTCTACGATATTTTTTGTTTCAGACAGTTTTCACTGGGATTTTTTATTTACTGAAACCTTCCCTCAAAATGAAAATTCTCTACCCAAACTTTTGCTGGACTAAGATTTGCAGATGCAAAAACAATGAAATCTGAAATAATTTGAATGAGAAATAAAGCAAGTACCATTTTCAGAAGCACATTAAAAATGCACATAGTAAATAACCTTAGCTTTGTGGACATCAACTGAGAAATAATCTTTCCACATATTATACCCAGGTTAAAATCTTCCGTGAAATTGTATCATAAAGATATAATTTTTAAGGATGACATTAGATCCGTTTTAATTAGTCCTATTTATTTTCATCTCTTTAACATGTTGTGATATTTTCAAGAAAACAAAGAAGGAGATAAGATGAAGTGAGGAAAAGGATCATTGAGCTCTAAATAAATCCTGGTTCTCCAAACAGAACTCAAAGAGTAATTAATCTGAAAAGATTAATCCAATTTACTTTCACTTGCTGAACAATATAATTTAGAAGCTCAGTGATAAAATGCTCAATTTTGCCAGTATTTCATAATACTAACACTAGCTAACAAAGACTTCCCAGGATTTTTCCTGACATTTCACTTTATAGAATCACAGAATATTCTGAGCTGGAAGGGACCCATGGTCATCGAGTGGGTCCAGGATAGGACCTCGATGATCCAGGATCATCGAGTCCAACTCCTGGCCTTGCTCCCAAGAGTGTGCCTGAGAGTATCATCCAAACACTTCCTGAAATCTGTCAGGCTTGGTGCTGTAATCACTTCCCTGGGGAGCCTGTTGCAGCATCCAACCACCTGCTGGGTGAAGAACCTCTTTCTCATATCCAACCTAAACCTCCCCTGACACAACTTCAGGCCATTCCCTGGGTTCTGTCACCGGTCACCACAGAGATCAGTGCCTGCCCCTCCTCTTCCCCTCACAAGGAAGTTGTAGATTGCAATGAGGTCTCCCCTCAGTCTCCTCTTCTTCAGGCTGAACTCTCTCAGTGACTGTCCAGGATACAGGTAGAGGATAGAGGAACAAATACATGATCCTGGTGTTCAGTGCATACAAAATGCACGCAGAACTCAGCTTGCATTTGGACTGTGCAAGAATGACAGTTTTAGATCTAGAAAGAGCAGACCAGCATGAGGACTAGTTCATTCAAGTGATACGTGTAAAACAAATGTTTTTCTACAACAGATATAGAGCCTCTGTTCAGGAGTCAGTCAGTTCCTTAGCTGAATCAGATATGCTCAGTACTGCCAATGCAGTGTTAAAAACAATGAGTCAAACCTTAAAATAATTTTTTACAAGAATTTATTTATTTATTTCAGAAAGAAATAATAAATACTGGGCAGGAGGAGAGGGACAGTCACTTGTCTCCTAGTTCCCAAATCATCTGTGATATTCTGAATCATATTATCAGACTTCAGATCAGTAGTTACTAGCTACATGCAACTTCTTTTATATGCAAATTTTTAGTGGAAATTTCATTTGAACCTCAGGTGACTGAGAGGCAGAAGAGAGCCTGAATGAAGGTTCAAAATACCGGAATACATCTAATAAAATCACAATGGCTAACAATGCCTACTGTGAGACTGACACTCCTTATATGACAAGTTCCTTTAAGCCCAGTAAATACCAGGTGACTGGTACCATTAAGTGAAGGTCATTCACTGACACATCTATTCATCACACCATTATTTCACTTGTTCCTTCTATGAGCCTGTGACAACCCACCCATTCTGTAAGAAACTGGTTGACTTGCAGCTCTCACTGGGCTAGGAGAACAGGGCTATATACCACTAATTCAGCTGCTCTACTATTCCATTTCACAGCTTAGTCAGCACCCACACTGACAAGATATCTTCCTTTCAGCTGATCGCCCAATAAACTGGTATGTTCTGATTCTGAATTTGCATCTGTTGGAAGTATCCAAGTCTTGAAGAAGGAGCATGAAAAGATTTGAATCTGAGACTTTTTCATTTCCAAATTGTCAGTCTACACAGCACTCAAAGCAAGAACTGTCAGTAGTCACAATTACGTAAGAGATTACTTGGACCCTGCTGAGCTATCTGTTCTACAGATGCCTGACAGAAGGGTGACATCTTCACAAAATGTCACTTAATACAAAACAAAGGACTTAAGATGTCTGTAAGCATACAGAAGAGATAAGTGTTATTTACGGTACTGACAAGCAAAAGCTGTCTGTAAAACCTGACCTGGTCAAAGATCAGACTCAACATAGGTGACCCACAGGGCCAGTTTCCTAAAGATTTACTTGTGGGCAATGAAACACAGGAAGGTGAGGCACTGCTGGCATAGCTGACTGTCTCTGAATAACCTCCCCCCAACTCTGATGTACTACTTACAACTGGAGGCAGTTTTCAGTACAAATTGTGAGCAAAGCTCCAATTTACACTTTTTGGAACCATGCTGAGATGTGATTCACTGTGCCACTTAGACAACTTCCATCTTGTGTAAGTTTATCTCATGATTCAGCAAGAAAGTCAGAGTTAGAGCCTTCCTTTTCCTGTTCCATCAAAACACACCTCCCTTGTCAAACCCACCTGGCGTTTGCTCTGGTGTTCCTCCAAGTGCTGGTGCAGACTGCTCATGTCTGGTCAAGCTCACAGCTTTAAAAGAAACAAGAGCAACTCTGTTTAATAAGGCAGCACTGACATCTTACACTTAGCATATATTCAGTGCTAGCATATTTATGTTCATTTACTCATGTGCTGTTGTCAGGCAGTGAATGAATTGCTTGGAATGTGTCTCTTCTGTGCCCTACAGGTTTTGTGCACCATGTTCTATAACTCTAACTTTCTTCATCATTTAATTTTGCTGGTAGAAGAGTTATCACACAGGAGTCCATATGCAGGATCGATAATTGGTCAGAAAGATTACCTAAGAATCCCAAAGTATTCGAGGGCAGAGGGAGCGTTGGAAAGAAAATTACTTTGTAACTTAATAAATTACTAGCACCCAAGTTTGAAAGTTTTATCATCCTTTTATATGGGTAAGAGTAAAGGTCCAATTTGAATATAAACACTAATTTGTGTTCATAAAATTCTCTAAATGAGAATGGTTGAGGTTTATTTCTGCTTGGAAAGGTATCTGCATGGCACTCCATATAGTCCTATGGTTTTCCCGCACCTACATCCTCCTATAGAAGCTAGTAGGAAGGATGTGCTGCATTGACATTGTTTTCTTAACAAAAGAATTCTGAGTATATCCAAAAATTCATTTGAGACATTAAAAGTTGATTTTACATGTCTACCATATATTGCATGCACTGATTAATAATTACAAATAATAGATAAACTAGTAACAAATGAATTTTCCTGTAAACACTGTTTCTATTTAAGACAAAACTAGTGTGTTTTAGCCATAAATAAAGATCTATATACAAACTAGTCTTGGAGCATTTTGTTATGTCATTTTAAACAAACACAGCATAGACATAATATCTGTCTATGTTCTTTGTCAAACTCACTGACTTGTCATTATCTGAATAATGCCCAAAACAGTCAGAAACCTAAATTTGCTATCCAATTGGATAAATATTGGCAGCTTCAATGTGTATCCATAAATAGGATACGATCCTAAGGGAGAAGATGGAGGTGTGTCACAAAAACATAAACAGATACTCAACGAATTTTGGTGGTTAAGGTTTCTGGAAGGGAGAGCGCTCTCTTTGACTCCGCTGGTCCCTTCACACTGTCCCTCAGGGAGCGCACACTCTTCTGACGGTTACGCGCGAAACGAGCCCTCTTGATCTTCCACATTGCTGCATCACTGAGGTTGGCGACATTTGTCCGGACAGCAGTGATAGCTTTGCAAATGCAATTGACCAAGTTAGGATTCATTCCACAGCATGGTGAGGCCCCAGCGCTGCCAAGTGCCTAATGCAATTGGGCCCCAGGTCCCACTCCAGTCAAGAAAGCTTCACATGGGCTCAAGGGTCCACCTGCAAGGTACTCATTTGCATGCTCTCGTTCTGAAATCCATAAAATCCCAAGTGGCATAACTACGTTAAAAAAATATGCTGTTACTTCTTTCTTTAGAGATTGGATAAAAACAGGTTCCTAAAATCAAAACCTGAATTTCAGGCTAAGGGAATATGAGATGCACCCTAATTAAAATGTCAAAAATATCATGAGTACAGATCACATTTAGTGCACTCATACACTGATTTGGCCTCTAGTCTTGCCTCACTGACCTCTGGTCCTGTCTACACCTATTGTCCTGTATTTGAACAAAAAACCTGTGAGTGTTCATTATGCAGTTACAGTGGTGTTACCAGTAGCATCACTGCATGTCTTAATGTGGTCACCAATACTCTTCCATACTTACGTCTAGAGTGCACTGAGACCCCTTGAGTTTAATGATCTGAGTGACTGAAGCCAGTGAGCCCATCCTTTGCACCACTCTTTGAAATGGCAAAGAGAAGGTTAAAAAGAAATCTAAAAATTATCTTTTGCATAATTTAAATAACTCCCAAATACACATATTTAAAGATATGACCCCACACTTGCAGCTAGAGATGCTAGAAAACAGTGTCAAGATTCCCTCCGCAGGCCACATCAGCAGTTCCCAGGACTGGGTTAAGCTACTCACATATGGAGAAGAAAATACATTTGCAGTTCCACCCCTCTCCTGTGCAGCAGCACCCAGGAATTTTCAGGCACTGGGCTCCATGCAAATGTAGGAGGAGGCATTAGGCTGCTGAGGGAGCGCATGCTGTTCAAACAGCTGTTCCCACCTCCTCCAAGAAAATCAGATGGAAATAGATCTTCCTTATGGGCCACCACTTGTGTTAGGAAATTTTCAATTACTCTAAATGCCAAACAATCATGCATGAATTATTTTTTAGTCCCTTCCTAGTGAATGTAAGGAGACATGGTATCTCATCAAGAAACCAAGTATGAACAGGATAAACATTTACATACATTTGTCACTGCAAGAATAGTTAACTGAACACTGGCTCCAGAAGTCCATGTGCCTCTTGTGTTGTGCCACATACACTGGGGTTTTTTTGAGGATCATACAGCTCCTAGGGCTGAGTTTAGACAGACCATCACAGAACAGGGTCAGGCACAATTTAGGACTTTGAAAATAGTGAACTTGACAGCATAAGAACAGCTACAGTAGAACAGGTGGGTTAATGCAGGTTGCAGCTGATGACAGAACCAGACTGCATTTCGACCAAGGCTGGCAATCACATGCTAGGGAGAGCAAAACATGATGCCCAAAGGTGCAACAGAGTATAGCTTAATCCGTAGTTGGGCAGTCAAAAAATCCTCACTTTGATTTATTTTCTTTTGGCCCGAAAGATTACTTAATTTCAGAGAATTTATACATGTGATATCTACAAGTCTCTCAGACCCTTGCAGGAAGATTAAATTCCAGAACATGATAAAAGGAGATCAGATTGATTTGGATTCTGCTTACTTGTTGGGAAAGGGAATTCTTTGTTGCAGTCCAGATGAAGCTGTGCTTCCAGAGACAGGGTCTCAAAGCGATTCACAAAGAACTCCCAGCTCAAAGCTGGAATATCTGCTTTTAAAAAATGAAGTAGCAAAAGCTTACTAAGAATTGTGGGCCTGTCCTTGACTACTGTGTCAAACTGGAAATCAAGGCAGAGGCAGAGACCCTGTAGAGGGAAACAAAAAAAAATAACACAGAAGTGAGATATGAAATCTTTTCAGGATTTTTTAAAGCAAAAGGAGGTGAAAGGTCACAACTCCTGCCAATTAGTATTGGATAAAGATTTAGCTCCTTTCTTCTATCAAGTCCTTTAAGTCAGAACTAATGCTATTGATATCAACAGGAAAGTAAGGTAAGTAAGGAGATAAATGAACATCATATTTAGAATGCAGAATTTCCTAGGATTCCGAGGAATGTAAAGGTGCAGGCAAAGTTCTGTCCTACTGCACATTTGGTACACAATATCAAAGTACTTTGCTCATACACCCCTGCTTGAGAAAAACCTTACATTCAGGTAACTGAATCAAGCCCTTAATTATAAAAAGAATGAATCATCAAGCCCAAACAGAGAAAGAAAAATTACATGG